>NC_041387.1:649545371-649575214 GCF_002162155.2 Triticum dicoccoides
AGTAGGTTCAACATTATTAGAAGTTGAGGATTCTCCAATCTCACTTTTACCAAATTTAGCATTAAGATCTAAAGACTCCGAATTCTTGGGACGCCTTCTAGGCAAAGTTGATTCATCATCAGTCCCATAATCATCAAAATTCATATTGCAAAACATAGATCTAATAGGAGACGCATCAATAACTTTAAGATCCTCATCATTTTTTCCACGGAAACTAGAAGAACACGCTTTTATAAAGCTATCTTTCTTAGCATGCAATCTAGCGGTTATTTCCTTGCACTCGTCAATGAAATTCTCATTACTTTGAGAGACTCATTGATATCATGCTTAGGAGGAGAAGGTCTAAGTTTAAGAGAATCAACATCCAGCGAAAGTCTATCAATGTTCCTAGCCAAATCATCAACTTTAAGCAATTTTTCTTCAAGCAAAGCATTAAAATTCTTTTGAGAAATCATAAATTCTTTAACACTATTCTCAAAATCAGAGGGCATCTTATTAAAATTACCATAAGAATTATTGTAGGAATTTCCATAATTATTAGAGGAATTACTAGGGAACGGTCTAGCATTAAAATTTCCTCTATAAGCATTGTTTCCAAAACTATTCCTACCAACAAAATTCACATCCATAGATTCATTATTATTCTCAATCAAGGAAGACAAAGGCATATCATTAGGATCAAAGAGGAGTATTTTTAGTAGCAAACATCTTCATAAGTTCATCCATCTTTCCACTCAAAACATTGATTTCTTCTATAGCATGCACTTTTTTACTAGAAGATCTTTCGGTGTGCCATTGAGAATAATTAGCCATAATATTATCAAGAAGTTTTGTAGCATCTCCTAATGTGATTTCCATAAAGGTGCCTCTCGCGGCCGAATCTAAGAGATTTCTAGAAGCAAAGTTCAAACCGGCATAAATTTTTTGTATGATCATCCATAAATTCAAACCATGAGTAGGGCAATTGCGAAGCATCAATTTCATTCTTTCCCAAGATTGGGCAACATGCTCATGATCAAGTTGTTTAAAATTCATAATATCGTTCCTAAGAGTGATGATCTTAGCGGGAGGAAAATACTTAGAGATAAAAGCATCTTTGCACTTGTTCCCAGAATCAATACTATTTTTAGGCAAAGACGAAAACCAAATTTTAGCATGATCTCTAAGTGAAAATGGAAATAACTTCAATTTGACAATATTGTTATCCGTATCTTTCTTCTTTTGCATATCACACAAATCAACAAAATTGTTTAGATGGGTAGCGGCATCTTCACTAGGAAGCCCGGCGAATTGATATTTCATAACAAGATTCAGCAAAGCGGCATTGATTTCACAAGACTCAACATCACTAAGAGGAGCAATCGGAGTACTAAGGAAATCATTATTATTGGTATTCGAGAAATCACACAATTTGGTATTATCTTGCGCCATGGCAACAAGTAATCCAACACAAGCAAACAGAAAAACGGCAAGTAAAAAGAGAGGAGGAGATTGGGAAAAAGAGGGCGAATAAAACGGCAAGGGTGAAGTGGGGGAGAGGAAAACGAGAGGCAAATGGCAAATAATGTAAATGCGAGGGAGATGGGTTTGTGATGGGTGCTTGGTATGTCTTGACTTGAGCGAAGACCTCCTCGGCAACGGCGCCAGAAATCCTTCTTGCTACGTCTTGATCTAGTGTTGGTTTTCCCCGAAGAGGAGAGGGTGATGCAGCAAGTGTAGCGTAAGTATTTCCCTCAGTTTTGAGAACCAAGGTATCAATCCAGTAGGAGGCTCCTCAAAAGTCCCACGCACCTACACAAACAAACTGAAAACTCGCAACCAACGCAATAAAGGGGTTGTCAATCCCTTCACGGCCACTTGCGAAAGTGAGATCTGATAGAGATAGTATGATAAGATAAATATATTTTTGGTATTTTATAATATAGATGCAAAAAGTAAAGATGCAAATAAAAGTAGATTGAAAGCAAATATGATAAGAGATAGACCCGGGGGCCATAGGTTTCACTAGAGGCTTCTCTCAAGATAGCATAAGTATTACGGTGGGTGAACAAATTACTGTCGAGCAATTGATAGAAAAGCGCATAGTTATGAGATTTTCTAGGCATGATCATGTATATAGGCATCACGTCCATAACAAGTAGACCGACTCCTGCCTGCATCTACTACTATTACTCCACACATCGACCGACTCCTGCCTGCATCTAGAGTAGTAAGTTCATAAGAACAGAGTAACGCATTAAGCAAGATGACATGATGTAGAGGGATAAACTCATGCAATATGATATAAGCCCCATCTTGTTATCCTCGATGGCAACAATACAATACGTGTCTTGCAACCCTTTCTGTCACTGGGTAAGAACACCGCAAGATTGAACCCAAAGTTAAGCACTTCTCCCATGGCAAGAAAGATCAATCTAGTAGGCCAAACCAAACTGATAATTCGAAGAGACTTGCAAAGATAACTCAATCATACATAAAAGAATTCAGAGAACATTCAATTATTATCCATAGATAAATCTGATCATAAACCCACAATTCATCGGATCTCGACAAACACACCGCAAAAAAAGATTACATTGAATAGATCTCCACAAGAGAGGGGGATAACATTGTATTGAGATCCAAAAAGAGAGAAGAAGCCATCTAGCTAATAACTATGGACCCGTAGGTCTATGGTAAACTACTCACAACTCATAGGAGGGGCAAGGATGTTGATGTAGAAGCCATCCGTGGTCGATTCCCCTTCCGGCAGAGTGCCGGCGAAGGCTCCAAGATGGGATCTCGCGGATACAGAAGGTTACAACGGTGGAAATTGTGTTTCGTGGTGCTCCTGGATGTTTTCGAGGTACGTAGGTATATATAGGAGGAAGAAGTACGTCGGTGGCCGCCCGAGGGGCCCACGAGATAGGGAGCGCGCCCTACAGGGGGGGGGCGCGGCCCCCTATCTCATGGGGTCCTCGGGAGCTTCTTGACTTGCACTCCAAGCTCTCCGGATCTTGTTCGTTCCAAAAATCATGCTCCCGAAGGTTTCATTCCGTTTGGACTCCGTTTGATATTCCTTTTCTTTGAAATACCGAAATAGGCAAAAAAAACAGCAATATGGGTTGGGCCTCTGGTTAGTAGGTTAGTCCCAAAAATGATATAAATGTATAAAATAAAGCCCATAAACATCCAAAAGGGGTAATATAATAGCATGGAACAATCAAAAATTATAGATACGTTGGAGACGTATCGCGCCCATACATAGAGATCGTAGATGGAGGACGTCGGTCGCCGCCATAGAATAGGTTTAGGGTCGGGTTTCTTTTATTTTTCTGTCATGTAGAAGTTCGAAATGTAATGATAATCTGTTGTGTTTGCATTAATCTCTGCCGGTGTATATGAACTTTCACAATAATATAGTATATTGTAGGAGTACTAGCAAGATGCTTGTGCGTTGCACGGAAGATCAAGATCTTGTGGGAGAAAAGGATGAACAAGGAGTGCGGGTAAATTGTCATAGTTTCCTTCCTATCCGTTAGATATAGATCGGACGGCCTATATTGCAGGATGACAGGCACACCATCATCACCAACTCTGCTTTTTATTGAACCGAGACAAATCTAACATGCGAAGTAAAATAAACACATAGGGTCTATACATACACAATTTATCCTAGGCACTCCAATAGTACGTCCACTACACATTCACGCATTTCACATCTTTCTACATCTACGGGAACCTACGAAAGGGTTAATGTAAATTGCCTCTCTCTCTCTCTCCTCCCCTGATTTTTATGGTGGTGGGCCCCTCCCTCCCCCCAATCTACAATCAACAGCTCACATGTTTCACATTACGTTAATTACGTAACTGGGATTACGTAGGTGTAGCATTACTCGTCCTAAAAAAACCAACTAAGCCAACCTCCCAGCATATCGCGCGGGAAAAGACCCGGCCGCGCCATTTTAGTCGGGATTACCGGATTACTAGTATTCTAGTAGTAGTATCGATGGATCGCGCGAAGCAACAAGTTTTTTTTAGGGGGCGAAGCACCTAGTTTAAAACGAAAAAAGGTGGTACACTCACAGCACTCCTGTCGCGGTCGCATTGCACCCCACACACGTTCGGTCCTGCACACGGCTCACACAAACGGAACGCGCTTCGGATTGCCTCTTCACTGACACGTGGGACTGCA
Organism: Triticum dicoccoides; assembly: GCF_002162155.2. Taxonomy (NCBI): domain Eukaryota; kingdom Viridiplantae; phylum Streptophyta; class Magnoliopsida; order Poales; family Poaceae; genus Triticum; species Triticum dicoccoides. Next base: position 649,549,546 of record NC_041387.1, read on the forward strand.
CTTGGAGAAACCGACCATGCGCCAAACTCCCCCCGTCCACCGCACGAAAATCCTCCCCCCCCCACCCCACCCAAAAATTCCACCCAAATCCGATTCAACCGCCCTTCGGCCAACTAGCCAATAATATTCCCCAAACCCCCTCCCTCCCGCCCCCTCCACTCCATTCGCTCCGCCAAAGCCGCCCTCCCCGCTGCGCCGATACGTCGGTGCCGCGGTTCGTCGAGGGGACGCACGACGATCCTCTCGCTCCCACGGTACACTCTCGTAGACTGCCGTCCTCTAGCCGCGCCGTCACTGCTGGCTACGTTCTTGTGGAGGTGCACGGCAGTCAGCGCCGCCACCGCTGGCGACGTTTGTGTGGAGACGCACGACGGTCAGCTTCTCCCACGGTATGCGCATTCTAGACTGAGGCCCCGCTCATGTCGGTGTAGCGATGAATGTTAGCTGATAGACATTGTTAATCTCACTGTTTGCCGAAGTAGTTTACAATCAATATGCTCTGCTTAAGAAGCTTCCTTGCCCTGTTCTGCACTCAATCTGCTTAGCTGAGATGTCATGTTAAGGCCGATTAGTTGCTAAAATATCCTGCCATATATTTATTGTGACGTAGATTGCCATGGTCTAGTAGCCAATCTGTTAGGTGAAATAGCTCTACACCGTTTTATACTCGATCTTTGTTGCTGCGATGGCCTTCGATAGTTTGATGGATGTGTGCTCGGCCTCATTGACTGCTGAAACAGCCTGCCATAGTTTAGCACTCAAATATGTTTGCTGAATTAGCTTTACATACATTTCGTTACTTAGATCTGCTTGTCCAAATATCTTGCCATAGCTTTAGACATCGACCTAGGTATTTTTTCTGGACTTCATAAAAAAGCAACGTGGAGGTGGTTCTATATCACAGCTCCCCGAGATGTCCAATTTATGGCAGCGGAGGTGGTTCTATATCACAGCTCCCCGAGGCACAACGTGGGCGGCCGCCCCTGCCTTCCGCTCGGGTCCTCCGCCTCAACTGGCGTCATGGGCCAACGAGGGACTGAACTGGGGGCCTGGTAATGACGTACCGACATTGCAGAGCCGCATTCGGGATCTTCTTGAGAGGGATGTCAGCCTCATCAAAGTAATTCAGGTAATGCTAGTTCGTCGGGTCCTGCCATGAAAACGTCGACCCCTCCGGATGTGGGAGTTCAACCTAGAAGGACCGCAAACTATTCAGCACTTCTTTGGCATGACGCTCGAAGGGATGTATCGGTTATTCTTCGGACCAAGAATAAAGTGCTCGGACACCACCAAGGACGCAGGCTTGAACTGCAATCATCCAGATACCCAAGTAAGTAACTCTGCAACCGAACACGTTGTTCATGTTTATCATAACATTGTTCTGATAACTATCCACGACCAAGATTGGCTAAGAAAGGCGGAGAGGATCAGGTGTCCGGCCCCTCTTCCCGAAGGCTCGCCGAATCCGGTACTAACCAGGATGCTTAAACGCGCACCCTATCAAGTGCCATTGGGGGAGGATGAAGGGAGGAACAAAGAAGCCGAAAGCGGGCTTCATACATTGCACATCCAAATCGGGGGAATTAATGTCTCCACAAAGGAGGATAATCGGGGAGGTGAATCTAAAATTCCCTCCCCCGTGGGAAGAAAAGGGCCGCCTCCGAAGACTTGGAAGCAGAGGTGTCAAAGCAAGGGAAGAAACCCTCGCCAAGGAGCCCTGCCCCAGAGGGTGTCCTCACCACACAGCGCCCACAAACAGGCCACCCCTCCACCGAGCTGTAAGTGAATTACAAGTATTTTGACAAATACATCCTGCTTTATCTCTGAGAATAATTACCAAGACATATCTTGTAGTCCAGATCGTAGCCCTTCTCAACAGAGTTCGTGCTCGGGGGATCTTCTTCCGGAGATGATGGAGAGCGAAACGCATCCTCCTGCCTCCCTGCCCCATGGGGCGGACATGTTGGAAATATGCCCTAGAGGCAATAATAAAATGGTTATTATTATATTTCTTTGTTCATGATAATTGTCTGTTATTCATGCTATAATTGTGTTATCTGGAAATCGTAATACACGTGTGAATACATAGACCACAACATGTTCCTAGTGAGCCTCTAGTTGATTAGCTCGTTGATTAACAAATAGTCATGGTTTCCTGACTATGGACATTAGATGTCATTGATAACGGGATCACATCATTAGGAGAACGATGTGATGGACAATACCCAATCCTAAGCGTAGCACAAAGATCGTGTAGTTCGTTTTGCTAGAGCTTTTCCAAATGTCAAGTATCATTTCCTTAGACCATGAGATTGTGCAACTCCCGGATACCGTAGGAGTGCTTTGGGTGTGCCAAACGTCACAACGTAACTGGGTGACTATAAAGGTGCACTACGGGTATCTCCGAAACTGTCTGTTGGGTTGGCACGAATCGAGACTGGGATTTGTCACTCCGTATGACGGAGAGGTATCTCTGGTCCCACTCGGTAATGCATCATCATAATGAGCTCAATGTGACCAAGTGTCTGGTCACGGGATCATGCATTACGGTACGAGTAAAGTGACTTGCTGGTAACGAGATTAAAGGAGGTATTGGGATACCGACGATCGAATCTCGGGCAAGTAACATACCGATTGACAAAGGGAATTGTATACGGGGTTGCTTGAATCCTCGACATCGTGGTTCATCCGATGATATCATCGAGGAGCATGTGGGAGCCAACATGGGTATCCAGATCCCGTTGTTGGTTATTGACCGGAGAGGCATCTCGGTCATGTCTGCATGCCTCCCGAACCCGTAGGGTCTACACACTTAAGGTTCGGTGACGCTAGGGTTGTAGAGATATTAGTATGCAGTAACCCGAAAGTTGTTCGGAGTCCCGGATGAGATCCCAGACGTCACGAGGAGTTCCGGAATGGTCCGGAGGTAAAGAATTATATATAGGAAGTCAGGTTTCGGCCATCGGGAAAGTTTCGGGGGTCACCAGTATTGTACCGGGACCACCGGAAGGGTCCCGGGGGTCCACCGGGTGGGGCCACCTATCTCGGAGGACCCATGGGCTGAAGTGGGAGGGGAAGCAGCCCCTGGTGGGCTGGTGCGCCCTCCTGCGCCTAGGGTTGGAAACCCTAGGGGTGGGGGCGCCTCCACCTGGCTTGGGGGGCAAGTTTCCCCCCCTGGCCGCCGCCCCCCTTGGAGATTGCATCTCCTAGGTCGGCGCCCCCCTCCTAGGGGCCCTATATAAAGAGGGGGAGGGAGGGCAGCCGCACCCCATGCTCTTGGCGCCTCCCTCTCCCCCCGCACCACCTCTCCCTCTCGCTGAAGCTTGGCGAAGCCCTACCAAGATCGCTGCTACATCCACCACCACGCCGTCGTGCTGCTGGATCTCCATCAACCTCTCCTTCCCCCTTGCTAGATCAAGAAGGAGGAGACGTCTTCCCCAACCGTACGTGTGTTGAACGCGGAGGTGCTGTCCGTTCAGCACTAGGATCATCGGTGATTTGGATCATGACGGGTACGACACCCTCAACCTCGTTCTCTTGAACGCTTCCGCTCGTGATCTACATGGGTATGTAGATGCACTCCTCTCTCTCGTTGCTAGATGAACTCATAGATTGATCTTGGTGAAGCGTAGAAATTTTTTATTTTCTGCAACGTTCCCCAACAGTGGCATCATGAGCTAGGTCTATGTGTAGTTCTCTTTGCACGAGTAGAACACAAATTTGTTGTGGGCATAGATGTTGTCAACTTTCTTGCCACTACTAGTCTTATTTTGCTTCAGCGGTATCGTGGGATGAAGCGGCCCGGACCGACCTTACACGTACGCTTACGTGAGACAGGTTCCACCGACTGACATGCACTAGTTGCATAAGGTGGCTAGCGGGTGTCTGTCTCTCCCACTTTTGTTGGAGCGGATTCGATGAAAAGGGTCCTTATGAAGGGTAAATAGAAGTTGGCAAATCACGTTGTGGCTTTTACGTAGGTAAGAAAACGTTCTTGCTAGAACCCTATTGTAGCCACGTAAAACATGCAACAACAATTAGAGGACGTCTAACTTGTTTTTGCAGCATATGCTTTGTGATGTGATATGGCCAAAAGTTGTGATGAATGATATATATGTGATGTATGAGATCATGTTCTTGTAATAGGAATCACGACTTGCATGTCGATGAGTATGACAACCGGCAGGGGCCATAGGAGTTGTCTTAATTATTATATGACATGCGTGTCAATGATTAAATGCCATGTAATTACTTTACTTTATTGCTAAACCGTTAGCCATAGTAGTAGAAGTAATCGTTGGCAAGCAACTTCATGGAGACACGATGATGGAGATCATGATGATGGAGATCATGGTGTCATGCCGGTGACGAAGATGATCATGGAGCCCCGAAGATGGAGATCAAAGGAGCTATATGATATTGGCCATATCATGTCACTATTTGATTGCATGTGATGTTTATCATGTTTTTGCATCTTGTTTACTTAGAACGGCAGTAGTAAATAAGATGATCCCTCATAATAATTTCAAAGAAAGTGTTCCCCTAACTGTGCGCTGTTGCGAAAGTTCGTTGTTTCGAAGCACCACGTGATGATCGGGTGTGATAGATTCTAACATTCACATACAACGGGTGTAAGACAGATTTACACATGCATAAACACTTAGGTTAACTTGACGAGCCTAGCATGTATAGACATGGCCTCGGAACACAAGAGACCGAAAGGTCGAACATGAGTCGTATGGAAGATACGATCAACATGGAGATGTTCACCGATGATGACTAGTCCATCTCACGTGATGATCGGACACGGCCTAGTCGACTCGGATCATGTATCACTTAGATGACTAGAGGGATGTCTAATCTGAGTGGGAGTTCATTAAATAATTTGATTAGATGAACTTAATTATCATGAACTTAGTCTAAAAACCTTTGCAAAAATGTCTTGTAGATCAAATGGCCAACGCTCATGTCCACCTCAACTTCAACGCGTTCCTAGAGTAAACCAAGCTGAAAGATGATGGCAGCAACTATACGGACTGGGTCCGGAACCTAAGGATCATCCTCATAGCTGCAAAGAAAGATTATGTCTTAGAAGCACCGCTAGGTGAAGCTCCCCTCCCAGAGAACCAAGATGTTATGAACGCTTGGCAGTCTCGTGCTGATGATTACTCCCTCGTTCAGTGCGGCATGCTTTACAGCTTAGAACCGGGGCTCCAAAAGCGTTTTGAGCAACACAGAGCATATGAGATGTTCGAAGAGCTGAAAATGGCTTTCCAAGCTCATGACCGGGTCGAGAGATATGAAGTCTCCGACAAGTTCTTCAGTTGTAAGATGGAGGAAAATAGTTCTGTCAGTGAGCACATACTCAAAATGTCTGGGTTGCACAACCGCTTGACTCAGCTAGGAGTTAATCTCCCGGATGACGCGGTTATTGACGGAATCCTTCAGTCGCTTCCACCGAGCTACAAGAGCTTTGTGATGAACTTCAATATGCAGGGGATGGAAAAGACCATTCCTGAAGTATATTCAATGCTGAAATCAGCAGAGGTAGAGATCAAAAAGGAACATCAAGTGTTGATGGTGAATAAAACCACTAAGTTCGAGAAAGGCAAGGGCAAGAAGAACTTCAAGAAGGACGGCAAGGGAGTTGCCACGCCGGTAAGCCAGTTGCCTGGAAGAAGACAAAGAATGGACCCAAGCCTGAGACTGAGTGCTTTTATTGCAAGGGAAGCGGACACTGGAAGCGGAACTGCCCCAAATACTTAGCGGACAAGAAGGCCGGCAACACCAAAGGTATATGTGATATACATGTAATTGATGTGTACCTTACCAGTACTTGTAGTAGCTCCTGGGTATTTGATACCGGTGCGGTTGCTCATATTTGTAACTCAAAGCAGGAGCTGCGGAATAAGCGGAGACTGGCGAAGGACGAGGTGACGATGCGCGGCGGGAATGGTTCCAAGGTCGATGTGATTGCCGTCGGCACGCTACCTCTACATTTACCTACGTGGTTAGTTTTGAACCTCAATAATTGTTATTTAGTGCCAACTTTGAGCATGAACATTGTATCTGGATCTCGTTTAATACGAGATGGCTACTCATTTAAATCCGAGAATAATGATTGTTCTATTTATATGAGAGATATGTTTTATGGTCATGCCCCGATGGTCAATGGTTTATTCTTAATGAATCTCGAATGTGATGTTACACATATTCATAGTGTGAATACCAACAGATGTAAAGTTGATAACGATAGTCCCACATACTTGTGGCACTGCCGCCTTGGTCACATTGGTGTCAAGCGCATGAAGAAGCTCCATGATGATGGACTTTTAGAGTCTCTCGATTATGAATCATTTGACACATGCGAACCATGCCTCATGGGCAAAATGACCAAGACTCCGTTCTCCGGAACAATGGAGCGAGCAACCAACTTATTGGAAATCATACATACTGATGTGTGCGGTCCAATGAGCGTTGAGGCTCGCGGAGGATATCGTTATGTTCTCACTCTCACTGACGACTTGAGTAGATATGGGTATGTCTACTTGATGAAACACAAGTCTGAGACCTTTGAAAAGTTCAAGGAATTTCAGAATGAGGTAGAGAATCAACGTGACCGAAAGATAAAGTTCTTATGATCAGATTGTGGAGGAGAATATTTAAGTCACGAATTTGGTACGCACTTAAGGAAATGTGGAATCGTTTCACAACTCACGCTGCCTGGAACACCTCAGCGTAACGGTGTGTCCGAACGTCGTAATCGCACTTTATTGGATATGGTGCGATCTATGATGTCTCTTACCGATTTACCGCTATCTTTTTGGGGATACGCTCTAGATACAGCTACATTCACTTTAAATAGGGCACCGTCTAAATCCGTTGAGTGGACACCGTATGAATTATGGTTTGGGAAGAAACCTAAGCCGTCGTCTCTAAAAAGTTTGGGGATGCGATGCTTATGTCAAGAAACTTCAACCTGGAAAGCTCGAACCCAAGTCGGAAAAATGCGTCTTCATAGGATACCCTAAGGAAACCATTGGGTATACCTTCTACCTCAGATCCGAAGGCAAGATCTTTTTTGCCAAGAACGGGTCCTTTCTGGAGAAAGAGTTTCTCTCGAGAGAAGTAAGTGGGAGGAAAGTGGAACTTGATGAAGTACTACCTCTTGAACAGGTAAGTAGCACAGCACAGGAAGATGTTCCTGTGGTGCTAGCACCAACTGAAGAGGAAGTTAATGATGATGATCAAGGTACTTCAGATCAAGTTACTACTGAACTTCATAGGTCTACAAGGACACGTTCCACACCAGAGTGGTATGGCAACCCTGTCCTGGAAATCATGTTGTTAGACAACGGTGAACCTTCGAACTATGAAGAAGCGATGGCGGGCCCAGATTCCAACAAATGGCTTGAAGCCATGCAATCCAAGATAGAATCCATGTATGAAAACAAAGTATGGACTTTGACAGACTTGTGGCACTGCCGCCTTGGTCACATTGGTGTCAAGCGCATGAAGAAGCTCCATGATGATGGACTTTTAGAGTCTCTCGATTATGAATCATTTGACACATGCGAACCATGCCTCATGGGCAAAATGACCAAGACTCCGTTCTCCGGAACAATGGAGCGAGCAACCAACTTATTGGAAATCATACATACTGATGTGTGCGGTCCAATGAGCGTTGAGGCTCGCGGAGGATATCGTTATGTTCTCACTCTCACTGACGACTTGAGTAGATATGGGTATGTCTACTTGATGAAACACAAGTCTGAGACCTTTGAAAAGTTCAAGGAATTTCAGAATGAGGTAGAGAATCAACGTGACCGAAAGATAAAGTTCTTATGATCAGATTGTGGAGGAGAATATTTAAGTCACGAATTTGGTACGCACTTAAGGAAATGTGGAATCGTTTCACAACTCACGCTGCCTGGAACACCTCAGCGTAACGGTGTGTCCGAACATCGTAATCGCACTTTATTGGATATGGTGCGATCTATGATGTCTCTTACCGATTTACCGCTATCTTTTTGGGGATACGCTCTAGATATAGCTACATTCACTTTAAATAGGGCACCGTCTAAATCCGTTGAGTGGACACCGTATGAATTATGGTTTGGGAAGAAACCTAAGCCGTCGTCTCTAAAAAGTTTGGGGATGCGATGCTTATGTCAAGAAACTTCAACCTGGAAAGCTCGAACCCAAGTCGGAAAAATGCGTCTTCATAGGATACCCTAAGGAAACCATTGGGTATACCTTCTACCTCAGATCCGAAGGCAAGATCTTTTTTGCCAAGAACGGGTCCTTTCTGGAGAAAGAGTTTCTCTCGAGAGAAGTAAGTGGGAGGAAAGTGGAACTTGATGAAGTACTACCTCTTGAACAGGTAAGTAGCACAGCACAGGAAGATGTTCCTGTGGTGCTAGCACCAACTGAAGAGGAAGTTAATGATGATGATCAAGGTACTTCAGATCAAGTTACTACTGAACTTCATAGGTCTACAAGGACACGTTCCACACCAGAGTGGTATGGCAACCCTGTCCTGGAAATCATGTTGTTAGACAACGGTGAACCTTCGAACTATGAAGAAGCAATGGCGGGCCCAGATTCCAACAAATGGCTTGAAGCCATGCAATCCAAGATAGAATCCATGTATGAAAACAAAGTATGGACTTTGACAGACTTGCCCAATGATCGGCGAGCGATAGAAAATAAATGGATCTTTAAGAAGAAGACGGACGCGGATGGTAATGTTACCATCTATAAAGCTCGACTTGTCGCTAAGGTTTATCGACAAGTTCAAGGGGTTGACTACGATGAGACTTTCTCTCTCATAGCGAAGCTGAAGTCCGTCCGAATCATGTTAGCAATTGCCGCATACTATGATTATGAGATATGGCAAATGGACGTCAAAACGGCATTCCTTAACGACTATCTTAAGGAAGAGCTGTATATGATGCAGCCGGAAGGTTTTGTCGATCCCGAGAATGCTAACAAGGTATGCAAGCTCCAGCGATCCATTTATGGGCTGGTGCAAGCATCTCGGAGTTGGAACATTCAATTTGATGAGATGATCAAAGCGTTTGGGTTTATGCAGACTTATGGAGAAGCCTGCGTTTACAAGAAAGTGAGTGGGAGCTCTGTAGCATTTCTCATATTATATGTAGATGACATACTTTTGATGGGGAATGATATAGAACTTTTGGACAACATTAAGGCCTACTTGAATAAGTGTTTTTCAATGAAGGACCATGGAGAAGCTGCTTACATATTAGGCATCAAGATCTATAGGGATAGATCAAGACGCCTCATAGGTCTTTCACAAAGCACATACCTTGATAAGATATTGAAGAAGTTCAATATGGATCAGTCCAAGAAAGGGTTCTTGCCTGTATTGCAAGGTGTGAGATTGAGCTCGGCTCAATGCCCGACCACGGCAGAAGATATAGAAGAGATGAGCGTCATCCACTATGCCTCAGCCATAGGGTCTATTATGTATGCCATGCTGTGTACCAGACCTGATGTAAGCCTTGCCGTAAGTTTGGTAGGAAAGTACCAAAGTAATCCCGGCAAGGAACACTGGACAGCGGTCAAGAATATCCTGAAGTACCTGAAGAGGACTAAGGATATGTTTCTTGTTTTTGGAGGTGACGAAGATCTCGTCGTAAACAGTTACGTCGACGCTAGCTTCGACACAGATCTGGATGACTCTAAGTCACAAACTGGATACATGTATATTTTGAATGGTGGGGCAGTAAGCTGGTGCAGTTGCAAGCAAAGCATCATGGCGGGATCTACATGTGAAGCAGAGTACATGGCAGCCTCAGAGGCAGCGCATGAAGCAATCTGGGTGAAGGAGTTCATCACTAACCTAGGAGTCATACCCAATGCGTCGGGGCCGATCGCACTCTTCTGTGACAACACTGGAGCTATTGCACTTGCCAAGGAGCCCAGGTTTCACAAGAAGACCAGGCACATCAAGCGTCGCTTCAACTCCATTCGTGAAAATGTTCAAGATGGAGACATAGATATTTGTAAAGTACATACGGACCTGAATGTAGCTGATCCGTTGACTAAACCTCTCCCTAGAGCAAAACATGATCAACACCAGAACTCTATGGGTGTTCGATTCATCACAATGTAACTAGACTATTGACTCTAGTGCAAGTGGGAGACTGTTGGAAATATGCCCTAGAGGCAATAATAAAATGGTTATTATTATATTTCTTTGTTCATGATAATTGTCTATTATTCATGCTATAATTGTGTTATCCGGAAATCATAATACACGTGTGAATACATAGACCACAACATGTTCCTAGTGAGCCTCTAGTTGATTAGCTCGTTGATTAACAAATAGTCATGGTTTCCTGACTATGGACATTGGATGTCATTGATAACGGGATCACATCATTAGGAGAATGATTTGATGGACAAGACCCAATCCTAAGCGTAGCACAAAGATCGTGTAGTTCGTTTTGCTAGAGCTTTTCCAAATGTCAAGTATCATTTCCTTATACCATGAGATTGTGCAACTCCCGGATACCGTAGGAGTGCTTTGGGTGTGCCAAACGTCACAACGTAACTGGGTGACTATAAAGGTGCACTACGGGTATCTCTGAAAGTGTATGTTGGGTTGGCACGAATCGAGACTGGGATTTGTCACTCCGTATGATGGAGAGGTATCTCTGGGCCCACTCGGTAATGCATCATCATAATGAGCTCAATGTGACCAAGTGTATGGTCACGGGATCATGCATTACGGTACGAGTAAAGTGACTTGCCGGTAACGAGATTAAACGAGGTATTGGGATACCGACGATCGAATCTCGGGCAAGTAACGTACCGATTGACAAAGGGAATTGTATACGGGGTTGCTTGGATCCTCGACATCGTGGTTCATCCGATGAGATCATCGAGGAGCATGTGGGAGCCAACATGGGTATCCAGATCCCGCTGTTGGTTATTGACCGGAGAGGCGTCTCGGTCATGTCTGCATGTCTCCCGAACCCGTAGGGTCTACACACTTAAGGTTCGGTGACGCTAGGGTTGTAGAGATATTAGTATGTAGTAACCCGAAAGTTGTTCGGAGTCCCGGATGACATCCCGGACATCACGAGGAGTTCCGGAATGGTCCGGAGGTAAAGAATTATATATAGGAAGTCAGGTTTCGGCCATTGGGAAAGTTTCGGGGGTCACCGGTATTGTACCGGGACCACCGGAAGGGTCCCGGGGGTCCACCGGGTGGGGCCACCTATCCCGGAGGACCCCATGGGCTGAAGTGGGAGGGGAACCAGCCCCTGGTGGGCTGGTGTGCCCCCTCCTTGGAGCCCCCCTGGGCCTAGGGTTGGAAACCCTAGGGGTGGGGGCGCCTCCACCTGGCTTGGGGGGCAAGTTTCCCCCCTGGTCGCCGCCCCCCTTGGAGATTGCATCTCCTAGGGTCGGCGCCCCAACCCTAGGGGCCCTATATAAAGAGGGGGAGGGAGGGCAGCCGCACCCCATGCTCTTAGCGCCTCCCTCTCCCCATGCACCACCTCTCCCTCTCGCTGAAGCTTGGCGAAACCCTGCCGAGATCGCTGCTGCATCCACCACCACGCCATCATGCTGCTGGATCTCCATCAACCTCTCCTCCCCCCTTGCTGGATCAAGAAGGAGGAGACGTCTTCCCCAACCGTACGTGTGTTGAACGCGGAGGTGCTGTCCGTTCAGCACTAGGATCATTGGTGATTTGGATCACGACGAGTACGACTCCCTCAACCTCATTCTCTTGAACGCTTCCGCTCGCGATCTACAAGGGTATGTAGATGTACTCCTCTCTCTCGTTGCTAGATGAACTCATAGATTGATCTTGGTGAAGCGTAGAAATTTTTTATTTTCTGCAACGTTCCCCAACAGGACGACCCCGAGGTATCATCGCGGAGGATTTCTCCTGATCCACTAAGGCCAGAAGTTGAAGCTTCAGCCGCCCGAAGCCCGGAGTGTTTGGATCCCATGGAGAGCGGCAAGAAGAGTCCGGGATTGTCCGGCACACAGCCAGACACATTGACGGGCCTTCTAGAGCGAGCGGCTATCTCAAAGGCGCACCGTACTTTAATGGGTACGGTGTTTGAGAGGATTTCATCCGCCAAAAGCGGGTTGAATGAAGCTTTTACGAGCCTGCTCAAAGGCTTTGAGGTACGCAAAGTAATATTTAAACTTTTGGTTGTACCGCACACGCTAGGTGTGCTCCATATAGATAGTAGCCCCTGAGACTCTGGTTGCTAGCCCGAGGCGGCAAACGGAGGATCATACCTCCAAGTAATGATCGCACTGCATGATGTGCAGACGTCTAAGGTTCCGGCGGTTGACCGGACTGCTGAATTCGCCGAATTGAGGCGACAGCTTGATGTGGCAGATGTCGACATTGCACTTGTGAACAAGCAACTTGATGAGGCATAGGGTATGTGCTGCTTTTTACCTTTTTGTCAGCAAATATTAAGAGGATCATGATGCTAGTATCTATAATATGCTGTGGCTGCAGATGGAGCTGCTGCCGTGGAGGCCCTTCGGGCGGAACTTGCCCTAGCCAAGGAACAAGCCCGGATAAGCGATGTGGCCGCCCTAAAGGCGGCCGAAGAGTTAAGAGCCGAATAGGCTGCTCATCGCTGAAGCGAAGATAAAATAGTCAAGATGGCCGTTAAGCTTAAAGATGCCGCCGACCGATATGAACTCCTTAAAAAGGAGAGCCAAACGAAAGCAGCTGACCTGAAGAAGACCCTGGAGGCAACCAAGGAAACACGCTCTAAAATTAGAGTTGCACGAGAGGAGCTTCGAGAAGCCGGAGATATCACGGCTGGGAAACCCTTTCTGTTGCGGATGAAGTTCGGAGATCCAAAGTATGATCCTATGGATCAGTTATGGAGTGCTGCAGACGCGTATGCGGACCTGGCAAAGAGTACCGTTGATGCGACTGAGTTTTTCAAAGATCGGAAAGATCATGAGGTAGAAAGGTTGTTCTGGTCGCAGTTCAGTGCCCAACGCGTCCGATGCCCTTGAATGAAAAGATGGCCGCATGGGCCGAGCTCCATAGGTTGTCCGGGCTTGCCATGAGGTCTATCGTGGATCATCTTTGGCCGAAGGGACCAAGGCCGGACATTTATTTTGTTTTAGTACAACAATTCCTTGGTGCTGTGTCGCGTATCGACGCTGTGAAGAGGTCGGCGTGCATAGAGGGTGCACGGATGGCTCTTGCCCGTGTTAAAACATATTGGGCAGATATGAAGCCCACCGGTATTGCAGCCCGGGGTCTGGCGGAAGGCCAGGACCCAGCCGAGCACTATTTTGAACAGATCTTAGAAGGTGCCCGTTTAATAGAAGCTTAGTGCTCGAAGAGTATCATGTTCGAGTGACATATATCTCAATTGTAAAGACAATGCTATTTTAATTATAAAGGTTGTATTTATACTTTTGCCCGAAAGTATTGTAGTGCCTCCTATGCGGCCGTTTATGTATGTATACAACCTGAAAGTTTGCAGTCGTCGGCTTCAGCCCCCACGCATACAATGCGGGGGTGTTCGAAAAAGGCACGTAATCACACTTGATCCAACGTCTTGGTCCATTAAGGAGGTGATCGCACGTCGAACTAGGCAATCGGACTATATTGCTTTAACACTTTCACTTAGCCATAGGAGTTTGACAGTGGGGCTACTATATAGCCCCTGGTACTTCCGCGTTCATCCGAATTTGGTGCGCGTACGTACATGACTGGAAAACGAGTCCTTCATTAATGCGGAGGAATCCCGAAGATTCCGCTAAGTCATCGAGTGGTTGACCAGTCTCTCGTTGTATCATGACAGTCAGTTTTTGGCTTTCTCTACTGAGGTGCTCATCCCGAATAACCAGGGCATAATCGCAGTAGTTCTCCTTTGGCCGCCTTAGCCGATAAAACGGAACGTAAGGTAGCAAACCCAGGAGCCGGGCAAACCCAACATTTGACCAAAGACATGATTCAGAGCTGATGCATATAAGGCCAAACTTGCGATGCCGAACACTCCCGAAGGTGTTCGGACTTTGTAACATATACTGGGCTGAGGAACGCCCTCGATAATGAACCCCGAATTTTCCAGGTACGTGCATTAACCTGACGTGGCGAAAATGCCAATAACGCCAGTATCCCTCGTGGGTGTATTAAGTACCCGTGGGGATATTAAGCAACAAGAGACATTAAAGAAGGTTTACATAGGGGCTTAATCTAAAGAGAAACCTTTGAGCGGGGCCCTGCTGCACGTCTGTGCCTTTGTCTCCGTTATGCCGTATCCTGGAAGGGTGTAGCACGATGATCATCTGCAAAAAAGGAAGAAACCCAGGTAAAACAGTCTGGTGTAATCGTGTGAGAAGTTGGTTATTCTCAATGAATCGAAAATGCAATATATTATTATATTAATAGGGTCAAGCTGAACTGTGGGCTTTGTTACATGTTCGCAGCCCCTAGCACCGCTTATGGGTGTATATATATAGACCCCAACTCAGGTTTATCTGGGATATTACCACCGGCGGTGCACCGGACTCGTCTAACCGTGTCCATGGTCTTAAGGACCGATCATGTATTCTGGTTGGAGAGGCCGCTCAGTGTTCGGCTGCTAGAGCCGCCACATATTCTTCCGCTCATAAGGAACACTCTGTGTTTCCGCTAACTGTAATGACGCCACGTAGACCGGGCATCTTGAGTTTAAGGTAGGCGTAGTGCAGTACTGCATTGAAGCGAGCGAAGGCCGCTCTTACGAGTAGTGTGTGATAGCCTCTTCGGAATGGAGCGATGTCGAAGATTAATTCTTCGCTTCTAAAGTTGTTGAGAGAACTTAATATAACCTCTAATACGAGAGAGCCCGTGCAGCGGGCCTCAATGCCTGGTATTACTCCTTTGAAGGTAGTGTTACTTTGGCTGATTCTTGACGGGTCTATCCCCATCTTGCGGACAGTGTCCTGATATATCAGATTAAGACTACTGCCGACGTCCATAAGGACTCGTGTGAGATGGTACCATCAATTATTGGGTCGAGCATCAAGGTAGCCGATCCTCCGTGCTGGATACTAGTCGAATGATCCCTGCAATCAAAGGTGATCGGGCAGGCTGACCAAGGGTTGAATTTGGGGGCGACGGGCTCTACAGCGTATACGTCTCTGAGTGCGCGTTTTTGCGTCTTCTCTTTGGTATGTGAGTTGCGTAAATCATATTCACTGTTTTGACTTCTGGTGGGAATTTTTTCTGCCCCCCAGTGTTCGACTGGTGAGGCTCATCCTCGTCTTCACTTGGCGTCTCCCTTCCTTTGTGTTCGGCGTTTAGCTTGCCGGCCTGCTTGAAGACCCAACATTCTCTATGGGTATGGTTTGCAGGCTTTTCGGGGGTGCCATGAATTTGACATAATCTGTCTAGAACCTTATTTAGGCTAGACGGTCCATCTCTGCTGCCTTTAAATGGCTTTTTTCGTTGACCGAGTCGAGAGCCCCTGAATCCGGCATTGACGGTCGTGTTGTCCGGACTCTCTTCCTTGTTTCGACACTTGTTTTTATTGCATCGTGGCTTCCCGTTGCCATCCTTAATTTCGGATGTGCCTGGGTCGCTGGTGCCTCTACAGGCCAACCAGCTATCCTCACCCGCGCAAAAGAGGGTCACAAGGCTTGTTAGGGCTGCCATTGTCCTTGGCTTTTCTTGGCCGAGGTGTCTAGCGAGCCATTCATCTCGGATACTGTGCTTGAAGGCCGCTAAGGCTTCGGCATCCGGGCAATCAACGATTTGATTCTTCTTAGTGAGAAATCTGTTCCAAAGCTTACGGGCTGACTCTTCGGGTTGTTGGATTATGTGACTTAAATCATCTGCATCCGGAGGTCGGACATAGGTCCCTTGAAAATTGGCCCTGAAAGCCTCCTCAAGTTCCTCCCAACTTCCAATTGAGTTTTCAGGGAGGCTTTTCAACCAATGCCGAGCTGGTCCTTTCAACTTGAGGGGCAGATATTTAATGGCGTGGAGATCATCTCCGCGAGCCATGTGGATATGAAGGATAAAGTCCTCAATCCAGACCCCAGGGTCTGTGTTCCGTCGTATGCCTCTATATTCACGGGTTTGAATCCCTGTGGAAATTCATAATCCAGCACTTCATCGGTGAAGCATAGGGGGTGTGCAGCACCCCTGTAATTGGATGTGTCATGGCATGCTGTCGACAGTTGTTGTGTTTGGTGTTGATTCCGAACTGGTATTCGATCAATATGATCGTTTTTGATACTATGATCTTGCGCTGGACCACGTCCTCTAGATCCATAGATGGACCTGGTCGCACCGGCCTTTTTGTCCAGGAGCTCACGTAAATCGTGTGCTGGCTTGTGTGCGGCATCAGTAGCCGCTCTGTCGCGGCCACGAGGTGTTCGGTCCGGCTGATCGGCTATATTATTCTTTGACGGAATGGGCTCTATGGCCTTGTCGTCGAACTCGGGCAGCAACTTGTGCTTTGGGTAGCTCTTTGTGTGGTGATCGTCGCCATACTTTTCTTCAGTGTCTAGCACTTTGTTCCATCTGTGGTTGAGCGTATCCTGCGCGGTCTTAAGCCTTTGCTTCTGCCTCTTCAGGCTCCTTGCAGTGGCCATAAGCCTTATGTGGAGGTTCTCTTGTTCCAAGTGTTTTTCCGGGATGAATGCGTTGTCGTCCGGACTGTCCTCCTCTCCGGAGGCAGGTTGATGAGTTTGACCCTCGGGATTGCCTTGATCGGGCGTCTGCTCCGGACTATGTTCGGGTTGCCCTGGCTCATCCTGCTCCATCACTGGGTCCATGGGGTCGTCGTTTCCTTTGGAGTCGACCGGGGTGTCATTTTTTCTTGTGCTGTTATCGATGTTTTTACTATGGCTGGACTTAGAGCGGCGTCTGCGTCGTCGCTTTGGTTTCTGCCCAGGGGGATTATCCTCTATTGCATCCTTTTTGTCGTCGTTGTTCTCCTTGGGTGTGTCCACCATGTATATAACATATGATGAGGTGGCTGTCTAGCGCCCCGTGGGCGGTGGTTCCCGGTCATCTCCGGCATCGATGTCCATACCGTCGATGTCTTCGGAGTCAAAGTCAAGCGTGTCGGTTAAGTCATCGACAGTGGCTATTAAGTGGGTGGTGGGTGGGCAATGAAGTTCTTCGTCGTCCGCATCCCAATCGAGCCGGACATAGTTTGGCCAAGAGTCTCCTCATAAAGAGAGAGAGCTCAATGAATTTGGCACGTCACCCAAGGGTGAGTGTTGAAAGATATCTGTGGAGGTGAAATCCATGATCGGTGCCCAATCAGATTCGATAGGCACGGACGCGCGCGGTTCGGAACCTAAGACCGGAGACGAGTCCGGGGGTCTGGTGACACAAATTTCCTTAGAGGTGGAGTCTGCGTTTGGCTCCAACACTGATGAGTGTGCGGCCTCCATGGCGGTGTCCATCCACCCGTCCTCGGATGGCGCAATCTGCTCCAGATTAGGGGTCGGGGCAGCCACAGGTGCGATATCCCGAACATCGTCCGATGGCAGATCTAGGTCATGCACGTCATGACTGTTCGGCGCTCCTGACGCATGCTCAAACCCGCAGAAGATCAAGTCTCCATGGATGTCGGCTGTGTAGTTCAAGTTTCCGAACCTGACCTAACGGCCAGGGGCGTAGCTGTCGATCTGCTCCAGATGGCCAAGCGAGTTGGCCCGCAGTGCAAAGCTACCGAATACGAATATCTGTCCGGGGAGAAAAGTCTCACCCTGGACCGCATCATTGCTGGTGATTGAAGGAGCCATCAAGCCCTACTGTGACGACACAGTGGAACTCTCAATGAAAGCACCAATGTCGGTGTCAAAACCGGCGGATCTCAGGTAGGGGGTCCCGAACTGTGCGTCTAAGGCTAATGGTAATAGGAGGCTGGGGACACGATGTTTACCCAGGTTCGGGCCCTCTCGATGGAGGTAATACCCTACTTCCTGCTTGATTGATCTTGATGATATGAGTATTACAAGAGTTGATCTACCACGAGATCATAGAGGCTAAACCCTAGAAGCTAGCCTATGATTATGATTGTTCTTGTCCTACAGACTAAATCCTCCAGTTTATATAGACACTGGAGGGGCTAGGGTTACATATAGTCGGTTACAGAGGAGGAGATCTACATATACGAATTGCCAAGCTTGCCTTCCACGCCAAGGAGAGTCCCATCCGGACACGGGACGAAGACTTCAATCTTGTATCATAGTCCAACAGTCCGGCCAAAGTATATAGTCCGGCTGTCCGAATACCCCCTAATCCAGGACTCCCTCACCAGCCTTTTGTCTTATTCCTAAGTAGTCTGGTTTTAGATAGCCAGCTATCTACAGAAGAGGTAGAGGAGGAAGTAGCCGACCATGTCTCACGAACCATCTGGTGGAAACCAGGTTGTGATAACCACCATTTCTCAAACCTAAACATCTTAGGGCTCAAGGATCGCCTTCCTCCAGTGTCTAACACTAAGGGAGTATGGTCACTGCCCACTCTTGGAAGTGCAGTTAGGGAGGACATTGGGAAATGGGAGTCCCATTCCACAAAGGTAAAAACTCTATCCAGCACAGCAAAAATAGGATTGTCTTGATTATTGGACCATTAAAACCCCTATTAGAGATAGAAATCTCCAAAAGTCCCCACCTATTAATCCAATCATTAAACAGGAAAGTGGTATGATGATTAACTAGCCCACTACTCTTCTCACTCTCATTTCTAACCAGGTTAAAGTCACCACATATTAAAATAGGATATGATGCAGATTCTAAGATATTATGCAGTTCAGCCACAAAATCCATCTTGAATTCTGGATACGCAGAGCCATACACTATCACCAAGTGCCAAACAAAACCATCTTCTTTGTTTTTAACTGTGCCTTTAATAGAGAACTCATGATTAACAAAACCAATGGTTTCAAACAAGCTTTTCCTAAGACCCAGAAGGATCCCACCAGCAGTGTTAACAGCAGGTAAGTAATGCCAGTCAAAATTATTACTCCTATCTATAGCTTTGAGGAAACCCTCAGAAATAATCTCTCTCTTAGTTTCTTGAAATCCAATAAAATCAGGGTAGATCTAGTAATGGTATCACAAAGGCACTGAACTTTCCCAGATTGACCAAGACCTCTAATATTCAAATGAGCCCTATCATTAAGTAACTTTGAAAGGATGAGACAGGCCGCAAGGCCTAGCTTTAGTCAAGACATTTGGAGTTCTCCTCAAGGCATTAGCAGTGCCCACTGGCTTGACGGAGTAATCATCCAAAGGTGTCCCAATCAAATCATCATGATCTAGCTCTAAATTATCTGGAAGAACAATTTCAGGATTATTATTGGCAAAGGCCAAGCATCTCTCTTTTTCCCCGGCAACCAACATGTCAATGGTTTCATGTCTATTAACATCATCACCCCCAATGCATAAATCAATTTGACTCATTTGTCCAAACAGAATGTTATGATCAATATTAGTGAATGATTTACCTTTGAAAGTTTTTGGAATTTCCAGATTCTGCTTCCTCTTGTAAGAAAAAGCTTTTTCCATGATATTCATATTGCCATGCCCCATAGTAGCAGGTTTCTGAACCAGCACAGGCCCCCACTTGGTCTTCTCAGCTTTTGGCCCTAGATCCCGAGCCTGATCAAGGGTTTCTAGTAGAGATCTTTTCAAAGAGATGGTTTGAATGGCCTGGACAACTTCAGGAGGAAGAGTTTCAAGTTCATCACCCTTGGAATCTTCTTCCCCAGACTCAGAAAAGTCAACAAAATTAAGGATACTCTCACAATACTCCATGCTTTCAAGTTTCCCCCAAAACTGGTGGTCCCCTCAGCAATCCCTATCAGTAGCTTGGATGGAGTGGATTTCAGAAAAACAGAAGGACAGAAATCCTTAGATTCAGTTCCTTTCTCAGTTATAAGATGTTCTTCTTTATCAGCAGTAACACACTCCAGGATAAAGGCTTCACGATTAGAGTCAGAACAAAACATGTCAGCTTGGGGTCCTTTCTGTTTATTCTTGCTCTGATTAGCTAGGCTAGCCTTATCCACCTCATCAATTGCCTCCTCACTATCTAGTAAGTCTTCCAGGCCATCTTTCTGGGCATTTCCACCTTCATCCTCCTGTCCCTCAGCAGCACCCTCTCCTTCTAAATCTTCATCATCCTCAATATCAATAACAGAATCATCCCCACCCACTTGCTCAAAGCCCTCCACACTAAAGCCCAACAAAAACAACTTCTTCTTCATCTCAATGAGCCTCTCAAATGGAATCTTTGTGGGGTCCCTACAAGCATTTTTTATTCAAACATTCTCAAAGAAAGTCCTGAACATGCCATTCCAGTCCACATTAGTCAGTACCCCAAACAAAGAAGCAATATGAGCAAAAACTTTCCATGTGCACCATTTAGGAGGAATTCCCTCAATCAATACCCAATCCTCAACAAGCTCTCCAAAAGGTTCACATGCCCCCTTCCACTCAGTAAGTGTAACAGAAACATCTTGAGGTAGGGAGAACCCAAGCAGCTCGATGAGATCCTCAAGTTTCTTCCATGGAGGAAATCTCACCAGGAATGTCTTACTGGATAATCCCCTGATCTGCCAAGGCCACTGTCTAGTTTTACCAAAAGTAGCAGTCAAAAGACTTAACAACATCTCCTTGTCCACATCACCTTTGAGAATATTGACTACAACACAGTTTTGGAAGTTCAGCTAGTTGGATTCATTAGCAACTGGGACATCTACATGGTAGAAACCAAGACCACTTGCTCCACTGCCAAAATAGGCAGCAATTGGTTGAACCCTAGTCCAGGTAGCGCAATTATTGACGTTGTGATTCTGCTGACATATAAAGCATGTTTTTGGCTTAATACAATTCCCAACGTAATGCCCTGGACCACCACAGTTGAAGCAGATCATGTCCTTGTACCTAGGATCTAAAACTTGCTCCATCTCCACCTCTACAGATTGAGAAGATTGAACCTGGGATGAGGCAACCGTAGAAGTTGTGGATCTGGTAGGCTTTGTTGCAGGCACCAGCTCCTTCGAGGTTGGGGCAGATGGCTCCCTCCTCCCTCCTTGCGGGTTGACTCTCTGAAGAACAGCCTTCGAGGGGCCGCCCGCTCCAGATCCCGTACCAGCAGCCCTCCGGTCAGACATCGCTAACCCTTGCTTCACAACTGCCACAAACGAAAGAGATCCAGGGCCCAAACCCTCCCTCGAAACCTTGATGGTTCTTGGAGTTGGATCAAAGACACGACAAGGCGCAGGATGGCAATCAGCGGCTGTAAACAAGCGAGAGGCAATCAAATCCTTCCGGATCCAGCAGGTGAATCCAGAGGGAGGGGGATTAGTACGAGGGGGTGGTGGTGGAGGAGGTAGGCGGCAGCGGGGAGGGGATGGAATGAGCCAGAGTTGGCGAAAGTGCTCTTCTATAGTTCTAGGTCACCCTGCCCGCGCGAACGCGCAACCTGAGAATACGTTTTCCTACCATAGTCACGAATTTTGAAGCTGGGGCCCGTCGCAACCTGATTAGGAACAGAGGACAACTTTTAACCTGTCACTCTCGCGCTGTTAAGCAGACTATCGCCCAAATTCGGATTACTCACAAGTTTATAGGCCGTAGAGACGGCAACATCATTAGAGGATTCAATCAACGCATCAGGAAAAACCCTAATTCTATCCAAATTCGAATTAATCGCAGGTCCAGAGGCCGTAGAAACGGCAACAACATCAGATGATTCAATCAGCATATCAGGGGAAACCCTAGATTTACCCAAATCAACTAACTGAATCGACACACAATCCTTCAACTCTTTGCACTGAATCCTCCGCGAACGCAGAGCCAACAAACGCAAATGGAATGTATGCGAGAGGCGGAATGAATGCATACCTCCCTCACCTGGCCAGGGAGGGGGATCGATGGCGCGGTGCTGAGGCAGGCGGGGCGTCGAGTCCTTTACTAACGACGGCGTGGCAGCTCCACCCCCAGCGGGAGGAATTCCAGCGGAATGCTGGCAATCCCCTTCACCAACGGCGGCCTGATGTTGAGACGAGATGAGTTCACCGTCTTGAAGAACGCCCACTTTGCCGCCTGCGCAGGATCTGACGGTTCGGCCTCCTGAATCGCCTAGAAGAGGAGCTCCACATCCATGCAGCCGTCGTCGCCGATGGAGCGCGCACGCTCGGCGAAGTTTGCATAGCAAAGGATATCTAGGTTGAGGTCTCCCCACATCATGAGCAGGCTGGTCGACGACGGCACCCAGCGCGGCACGACCCAACCCGCAGCCCACCCAACACATTTTCCAATCCCCATTCATTCCCCGTCTCCCCCGATCCCTTCGGCCGCCGGCGACCTCCTCTCCACCAGCCCCGCCGCCGGCCTCCAGATCCAACCCAGCAGCCACCAGCTCAGGTCCAGCCCCTACCCCGCGGCCATGGCCATGGCAGGAGGGGCCTGAATCCCTACCCCGTGGCGGCTAGGGTTTCGGTCGCCTCCAACTCGATCCGGCGAATCCCGAGCCCTCAAGCGCCGCTCCGTCTCCTGGTCCTGGATGGCCTCAAGGACCACTTGTTCTTCGTCAACCTGCAAGGACGCGCGCCGGCAGAAGGCCATCTCCTCTCCGGCGAGCCCACCCATGGCGACCAGGACGGTCTCCCCCCTCCCAAATCCAGCACGGTCGCCATGGCATAAAAAGGTTTGCTTTGCTTAGGACGCCATGGGACTCCCTCCCTCTGCTTCTCTCCTCATGGTCCGACCCGTCTCCTCCCCCTTTCGGATTGCAGTTTTCTTTTTCTTGATTTGGTATACGGTGGTGATTCACCTCTGTTCTCTCACTCCCTGTGCTTGCAGCGGCTCTTCACCCCCAACCTCCGGTCCATGGAGCCAGCTCCAGCGTCAAGGACACAACGGCAGCAGCAGCAAGGTTCGGCCCCCCTCTCTCGATTTCATCTTGTTCTATTCCCTTGCCTGATGCTAGTGAGTGGACTCAAGGCCCCTCTCCCTCTGTTTATTTTTGACAAGTGTACAAGCCATTTGATGCTCTGCTCCCTCTCCATCCCTCATGTTGAATTGATCTCATTTTTCCTCTCTCTCTCTCTCTCTCTCTCTCTCTCTCTCTGTATGTATATATGTGTGTGCAGCGGCTGTTGATTGATTGGTCACCACCAAGCTCAGGTCCATGGATTCCTCCTTGCTCCAGCGTCAAGGCCACAAAGGTGAGCTACCTGCTGCTCCTTTACTTTGTAGTTTCATGGTCTCTTCCTCCCCTTTTTGATTCGAGCTCAACATCCATCTCTTATGTCTCTTGTTCTTCTTCTTGTGCAGCAGCAGCAGCAGGCCAGCAGCAGCAAAGATCGAGGCCAAGGGGTTTATCCAGGAGCTGCGCGGCGCGAGGTGAGGCTCTTCCGTTGGACCAACCCGCTGCCTGCTCGGCATCGACTACAGGACGCCCATGGTGAGCTCCCCACCTCCGGTTGCTTGCTCTGACCTTGTGGCCATCGAACCACGACTATGGGCGTCGCTATTCTGGGCTTCATAGTGCTAAATAAATAAATGACCTCTAGTTTGTTTCGGCCTGCGCCGGAACCCGGCCCTCTCTCCTACAAGTGTTCAACCGGAGAGAGCTATGCTGCTGGTCCGTATAATCTTCATTCATGGCTTTTGTTTCTTTTATTATGCAGCCCGCTGGTTGCTTTGTGCTCTACAGCAAGAACAAACATTATTAACCTCGGGAGTTGCTTTGGTTTGCTTCTGTGTGTGTACATAGGAGATGAAACTTGCTGCCTTGAATGTTTGCACAAGCATGCTTTTATACCTCATTGCATTCCCTGATTATGTATATGATGATTTTATAGCTCATCGCATGTTTGGCTACTGTATATGGTGGTTCCAGTTCATTTCATACTTGGTCCTGTGTTGTGATGCGTGTGTGGATGATTGATTGATGCTCACTAGGTATGAAGATTTGGAACCTTGAGTGTACCCTTCAATCCTCTTTAGTTCAACTAAATGAAGTCAATTTTCAGAATTTACATCATTTTTTAAAATTTGAATTCTGAAAATTTACTTCATTTGGTTGAACTAACTAGGGTCGGAGGGTACCCAAAAGGTTTCAAATTTGCATCTCTAATGCCCACGTGCTAGCTAAGCTGGTTTACTTGCTCCTGCTGCATGGTTCCTGATGGTCACTTATTATCGAATAGGGAGGTTGCGTCGCCTTTAACTGACTGAATAGGGAAAAAAAATGAATGTAGGCACTGTCCTATGCCATGGTATTCCAGATTCTAATAGAGTTGTCTTCTTCACATTGAGATATGGCTATTTTGAGTTAACCAAATCAGCAGTTCACCATAGTGTTTGAATTCTGAGCCATATTGTGTCGTTCACCATAGTGTCAGCAGAGTAGAGCACACTTGTGGACGGATAGGATAGGAGTTCAAAGTGTGATTGCGCGCATGCTGCGTTTACATTTTTTTATTAAGGAAACATATTCCCTTTTTTAACTAACATTATTAGGGGTGTTTCTTAACCTACAGGACAGCAGGGTGACTATGGTGGATGGCTACTTGTGGCTCTTAGCAGCAAGTTGGTCAACCACGGTCTAGCTAGAGGTTGATCTTCTTTGTTATTCTTTTTTGAAAGTAGAGGTTGGTATTAGTCACTTGCTAGCCTTCCCCACTAGCCACTCTGTGTGTGTGCTGCTGTACTGATGTGATGTTGCTTGCTTCATCGATGACTTTGTTAACTAGAAGAAGAAGAAGAAAACCATGCATTTCATTCATTAGACAAGTAGTACTGCTTGTATTTGCATGTTTGCAGCAGCCATGTATCCAAAAAAAGCTTCATTTTTTGATTGTTGATTTACCAGCATCAATCATTAATTGGTCTGCTATGTTTTTTACCATTACAACCTGTTTTGGATGTTAGTTTATTTTGTTGATTCAGGTCTTGATTAGTACTGGTTGTTGAATGTGATTAACCTGCAAACCATCTTATATTTGTTCCCTTGAACGAACGTTGTTTTATTTTGAAGGGATGTGCTTGGGCTGGAATTAATTCAATTAAATTGTCGATTCGGAATATCATTAGCACTTGTAGTGCTATACTAGTTTGTTTGTGATGATTCAAAATAGTCAAAAGTACTAGTATTGTTGGTGGTTTGTGTTTAATTTCAATGCTGCTATGTTACATATTCTTTCAGCGTGCCATGTATATGCTTGGTTCCCTGATGGGTGCACTACCTAACACGCGCAGGTGCAGGACAGAGCCACGCCACCGTCCGGTGATTCTTCTCCCACTCCGACGCCTCCGGTCGGTCTTCTTCCGCTCCGGCATTGCATCGCTGGTAAGCATGAAGCTACCTAGCTGCACCTCCGGGATGGCCTTCATTTATATATTTCTCGGTGAAGCAGATTTATGTGATGGCATGGACGCCATGACCATAATACATACAGTCAATTATGGATGGATGCTTCTTTTCCATTCTTGTTCTGTACAACAAAGTTGAATTTTGATCGATATTGTACATGTTAAAAGTGCATTTTTTAGTTTTGTCACTCTGAGTAAACTTGAGGGAGTCATTAACAGTAGGTGATTGAGATCAAAATGATATCTTCAGTTGTAGGTAAATAAGATAGTAGAAGAGGGGTGACAGAAAGTTAAATAGCCC
>NC_041387.1:649575880-649638807 GCF_002162155.2 Triticum dicoccoides
ATACTTTCAGTCAGAATTAGAAACATTGGTCTTGCAGACTTTGAGAATGCTGACATTCAGATTCAGGCTTGGTTACTCTTCTTCATACTGTACTTCATAGCTTCAGCCCATCGACCTCTCCCTCAGTTGCCGCCTCTGTACGCAATCCCCGCCTCTTGCAGCAAGCATCAACTTGGTTCTTTTAGTGTAACCATCTACTTTACTGGTATAGTGATTAACCATTCAGTTTCAAGTCTGACCATCAAATACTATTCAACTGCATGCTACTGTTTGTTTATTCTTCTTTCTTAAATACGCCGGGCAATGTACATTATAATTCACCAAAGTACAGTTAGCTCCAAGTGTCCATTTCATATGTTAACTTGATTTATTCTTGCATGGAAAAAATATCTTTCCTCCTGTAAATTAATAAATTCTGGTTTGTTTGATTCAGGTCTTACCCAGAAGAGTCGTCTAAGATAAAAAAAAAGGTAACTATGAAAATTCTGGTCATCGTCACCGTCACCATGCTAGATTAGTTCAACCTGCTGTTCATCTATGCTGAATACAAGTGTTGAAGCTGGGAGTCGATTAGGGCTGTGTGTTGAAGCAGGATTTGATTACTACCTCAATAATCAGCTTCGCTTTTCTTTGCCCCCTCGCCAAATGCATGCATTAGAAAGTAGAAATAGAAAGCTCTGTTTTTCCCTTTCAGACTGGCTATACTTTCAGTCAGATTAGAAACAAATTATGAGTATGCAGACCGTACAGAACTAATCATATTGGCTTCTCCAATAGGTCTGGAATAAGTCTCCTAAACCGTACGGTTCGTGAGAATCTTCATATGACTGGGATAGAGTGTCTTAACAATTGATCAAAGTTCTTTATATTATTTTTGTAAGAATTTATCTTCTTCGAGAGTATTTTTCTATGCGGACCACTCTGATGTGGTTTCCTCACGCAGGAGCACAAGAGACTGCCGTGTGGTGTCTGCAGGGGAGAAGGTGCCCAACATCACCAGTGAGTCTTGTCTGCCTGCACTGGCACCCACTCCGATGCTTGCTGCCTTGCCCCTCCAGTGACCGCTTCTTCTACGACTCCGACATTGGTAAGCCACTGGTTCCTCTACTCTGCCCTCTCCCATGCTCGCTGTGCCCATGGCTGTCGAGCCATGGTAAACGAAATGAATAAAGGTCATACACATTTCTTTTTTGCATATAGTACCTAAAAGATATGTAAATTAGCTGGCTGTTTTTAACGAATAAGCATTGAAACAATAACATTTGGCAACTTTTATTGTTTTTCTTTGCCCTTCGACAAATGCATGCACTAGAAAGTAGAAATAGAAACCTCTGTTTTTTAAGACTAGTTACACTTTCAGTTAGATCAGAAACAGACTTTGATTATGCAGTAGACATTCAGATTCAGGCTTGGTTCCATCTTCTTCCTCACTCGCCTCCTCCATATGCATTCCTCACCCCTGGCAACTTGATTCTTTTAGTTTAATTACTGCTACTATTTACTTTACTGGCATGATGATTGACCATTCAGACCATCAAATACTCTATCGCATATCTAACTGCATGCTACTGTATATTTCGTCTACTTTCTTAAATATGCTTGGCAATGGACATTATCATTCTACAAAGTACAATTAGCTTCAAGGCCCATTTCCCAGGTTAACTTGATTTATTTATTTATTTTTTTAAAAAGGGCAGCCCCAGTGCATGTAGCTCCCGCTTGCGCAGGGTCTGGGGAAGGGTCCGACCACTTTGGGTCTATTGTACGCAGCCTTTCCCTACATTTCTGTAAGAGGCTGTTTCCAGGACTTGAACCCGTGACCTCAAGGTCACAAGGCAGCAGCTTTACCACTGCGCCAAGGCTCCCCTTCTTACTGGTTTATTTTTGCATGGGAAAAATAATGTTGTTCTACTTACTGACCAACTCCATTGCGTAGGATGCAACACAGCCAGGCGTATATGGGAATCCCAGGAGCCTGCATGGCGACTTGGCTCATCTTCGGTTCACGGGGTTGGGCCGCTGGGCACCGGCGTGGGGGCTTTTGAGATTGAGTACAACAAGTGGTGGTTGACAAGACCACAGCAGGGTATGTTATTTCTCGGCCTTCTTTATCCATTGTTTTTGTTTTCTCCGTTAGTATGCGCATCTGATATAGTCAAGGTCAAGCTCAATTCCACCCGACTATTGTGTGGGCTAGGATCAATGTTAAGCAAGGTTTAAGTTTCTGTCTGAGTTACCATCTTACTGGGCCTACAAGTACATGATCTGTGTATCTTCTAGTTCTTCTTGTATTGAAAGAAAGACATGGTTTTTTTTCTGGTGCTTAGACAGATTCCAGCTTTTCATCAATATCTGTGCCGTCTAATTTATGCGTGCTTGAAGTTTGGTTAGTCTTGTGTACTTTATTGCTTGTTTTTCTTACTCTGAATGGGATTGCAAATTGCTAGTATAACGATACATAACTAGTCATATTTGCTTCTCCAATAAGTCTGAAATAGCTCTCCTAAACCATACGTTCCTGAGAATCTTTTATGGAATAAAGTGTCTTGAGCTATTGATCAAATTTCTTCATATTATTTTTGAAAGAATGTATTTCTTCGAGATATGTTTTCCATGACCATCACTCTGATGCGGTCTCCTCACACAGGTGCAAAAGAAATGGACGTGTGGTGTGAGCAGGGGAGAAGGCGCCCAACATCACCAGTGAGTATGTCTGCCTGCGCTGGCACTCACTCCGAAGCCTGCTGCCCTGCCTCTCTGGTGGCGCTTCTTCTCCGACTCCGGCATTGGTAAGCCTTAGTTCCTCTCCTCTGCTCTCTCTCTAATGCTTGATGTAAGTTATCTTGCTCTTCTAAATCTATTACATGAAATGAATAACATATACGTTTCTTTTTTATATAGTACTTGAAAGATATGTAAATTAGGTTGCTCTTTTTATTAACGAATAAGCATTGAAACAATAAAATTTGAATTTATTTAGTGTAATTACCACCACTATTTACTTTACTGGCATGATGGTTGACCATTCAGGTTCAGGCTTGACCATCAA
Source organism: Triticum dicoccoides (assembly GCF_002162155.2). Classification (NCBI taxonomy): domain Eukaryota; kingdom Viridiplantae; phylum Streptophyta; class Magnoliopsida; order Poales; family Poaceae; genus Triticum; species Triticum dicoccoides. The sequence continues at coordinate 649,578,930 of NC_041387.1, forward strand.
ATACTCTTATCACATATTTAACTGCATGCTACTGTATATTCCCTCTTTCTTAATTATGCTTGGGAATGGACACTATCATTCTCCAAAGTACAATTAGCTCCAACTGTCCATTTCCTAGGTTAACTTGATTTATTCTTGCATGGAAAAAGAATATCTTTCCAGCTGCAAATAAACAAATTCCGGTTTGTTTTATTCAGGTCTTGAGAAGAATCACCATGCTAGAATAGATTGAACATGGCCATGATAGGATTCACATCACTGATAGACGCCATTGCTGCTGGTGATGTGTACAAGAATCCGGGCGCCTGCATGGTTACTTGGCTTATCTTTAGTTCACGGGGCTGCGGCTGATGACACATGCGTGTTGGCTTTTGAGATAAGAGTACAACATCTGGGTGGATGAGAAGACCACAATTTGGTACGGTATTTCTCAGCCTGCTTTATCCATTGATTTTGTTTTCTCTGTGAGTATGAATCTGATATTGTCAAGATGATGCTCAATGAGTCCAAGAATCTGTTTGTGATGAGCATTTAATGCAGCTAGACCGTACTGCCTAGACAAGCATATAGTTGACTACAATAGCGTGTGGGCTCATACACACCTCAGGTGCATATATATATATGCACAGAGTCTTTGTTTCACGCTGAAGAAGCATCTCGCATAAATGCGTGTGTTTGTTAAGTTGTATATTTTTGTACCACTTGTAACATTAATTGGCACGTTGTAACGATCTTAGATTGTAGGATCTGAGGGCCTGCCTGCCATATCTCTAGGGACTTTCTCTCCCTATGTATACTCAGAGATGTAAATGAAGGAAATATGCCCTAGAGGCAATAATAAAGTTATTATTTATTTCCTTATTTCATGATAAATGTTTATTATTCATGCTAGAATTGTATTAACCGGAAACATGATACATGTGTGAATACATAGACAAAACATATAATCACTAGTATGCCTTTACTTGACTAGCTCATTAATTAAAGATGGTTATGTTTCCTAACCATAGACATGTGTTGTCATTTGATTAATGGGATCACATCATTAGGAGAATGATGTGATTGACATGACCCATTCCGTTAGCCTAGCACTTGATCGTTTATTATGTTGCTATTGCTTTCTTCATGACTTATACATGTTCCTGTAATTATGAGATTATGCAACTCCCGTTTACCGGAGGAATACTTTGGGTGCTACCAAATGTCACAACGTAACTTGGTGATTATAAAGGAGTACTACAGGTGTCTTCAAAGATACATGTTGGGTTGGTGTATTTCGAGATTAGGTTTTGTCACTCCGATTGTCGGAAAGGTATTTCTGGGCCCTCTCGGTAATGCACATCAATATAAGCCTTGCAAGCAATGTGACTAATGAGTTAGTTGCGCGATGATGCATTATGTAACGAGTAAAGAGACTTCCGATAACGAGATTGAACTAGGTATTGGATACCGACGATCGAATCTCGGGCAAGTAACATACTGATGACAAAGGGAACAAAGTATGTTGTTATGCGGTTTGACCGATAAAGATCTTCGTAGAATATGTAGGAGCCGCTATTGGTTATTGACCAAGAATAGTTCTAGGTCATGTCTACATAGTTCTCGAACCCGTAGGGTCCGCACGCTTAAGGTTTCGATGACAGTTATATTATGAGTTTATGAGTTTTGATGTACCGAAGGAGTTCGGAGTCCCTGATGAGATCGGGGACATGACGAAGAGTCTCGAAATGGTCGAGACGTAAAGATCGATATATTGGACGACTATATTCGGAGTTCGGAAAGGTTCCGAGTGATTCGGGTATTTTCCGGAGTACCGGAGAGTTACGGGAATTCGCCGGGGAGTATATGGGCCTTATTGGGCCATACGGGAATAGAGGAGAGAGGCCAAAAGGAAGGAGGCCCGCGCCCCCCCTCTGGTCCGAATTGGACAAGGGGGGCAGCCCCCCTTTCCTTCTTCCTCTCCCCCTCTTTCCCCTTCTCCTACTCCAACAAGGGAGGTGGAATCCTACTAGGACTCCACACTTGGCGCGCCCCCTCCTAGGGCCGGCCTCCTCTTCCCTTGCTCCTTTATATACGGGGGCAGGGGGCACTCCATGACACACAAGTTGATCTACGGATCGTTCCTTAGCCGTGTGCGGTGCCCCCCTCCACGATATTCCACCTCGGTCATATCGTCGCGGAGTTTAGGCGAAGCCCTGCGCCGGTAGAGCATCATCATCGTCACCACGCTGTCGTGCTGACGGAACTCATCCCCGACACTTTGCTGGATCAGAGTCCGGGGATCGTCATCGAGCTGAACGTGTGCTGAACTCGGAGGTGCCGTACGTTTGGTACTTGGATCGGTCGGATCTGAAGACGTACGACTACATCAACCGCGTTGTCATAACGCTTCCGCTTACGGTCTACGAGGGTACGTGGACAACACTCTCCCCTATCGTTGCTATGCCATCATCATGATCTTGCGTGTACGTAGGATTTTTTTTTTGAAATTACTACGTTCCCCAACAGTGGCATCCGAGCCTAGGTTTTATGCGTTGATGTTATATGCACGAGTAGAACACAAGTGAGTTGTGGGCGATACAAGTCATACTGCTTACCAGCATGTCATACTTTGGTTCGGCGGTATTGTTGGATGAAGCGGCCCGGACCAACATTACGCGTACGCTTACGCGAGACTGGTTTTACCGACATGCTTTGCACACAGGTGGCTGGCGGGTGTCAGTTTCTCCAACTTTAGTTGAACCGAGTGTGGCTACGCCCGGTCCTTGAGAAGGTTAAAACAGCACCAATTTAACGAACTATCGTTGTGGTTTTGATGCGTAGGTAAGAACGATTCTTGCTAAGCCCGTAGCAGCCACGTAAAATTTGCAACAACAATGTAGAGGACGTCTAACTTGTTTTTGCAGGGCATGTTGTGATGTGATATGGTCAAGACGTGATGAGATATAAGTTGTTGTATGAGATGATCATGTTTTGTTGAAGTTATCGGCAACTGGCAGAAGCCCTATGGCTGTCTCTTTGTTGCATAAGATGCAAGTGCCAAATAATTGCTTTACTTTATCGCTATGTGATAGCAATAGTTGTAAGAGCAATAGTTGGCGAGACGACCATGTGACGACACAATGATATAGATCAAGATGATGAAGATCATGGTGTCGTGCTGGTAACGATAGAGATCATGACAGTACTTTGGAGATGGAGATCAAAGGCGCAAGATGATCATGGCCATATCATGTCACATATTTTGATTGCATGTGATGTTTATCTGTTATACATCTTATTCTGTTTTGTTTGACGGTAGGATTTTAAGATGATCTCTCACTAATTATCAAGAAGTGTTCTCCCTGAGTATGCACCGTTGCGAAAGTTCTTCGTGCTGAGACACCACGTGATGATCGGGTGTGATAGGCTCTATGTTCAAATACAACGGGTGCAAAACAGTTGCACACGCGGAATACTCAGGTTAAACTTGATGAGCCTAGCATATACAGATATGGCCTCGGAACACGGAGACCGAAAGGTCGAGCGTGAATCATATAGTAGATATGATCAACATATTGATGTTCACCGTTGAAACTACTCCATCTCACGTGACGATCGGACATGGTGTAGTTGATATGGATCACGTAATCACTTAGAGGATTAGAGGGATGTCTATCTAAGTGGGAGTTCTTAAGTAATATGATTAATTGAACTTAAATTTATCATGAACTTAGTCCTGGTAGTATTTTGCAAATTATGTTGTAGATCAATAGCTTGCGTTGTTGCTTTCATATGTTTATTTTGATATGTTCCTAGAGAAAATTGTGTTGAAAGATGTTAGTAGCAATGATGCGGATTGGATCCGTGATCTGAGGTTTATCCTCATTGTTGCGCAGAAGAATTATGTCCTTAATGCACCGCTAGGTGACAGACCTATTGCAGGAGCAGACGCAGACGTTATGAACGTTTGGCTAGCTCAATATGATGACTACTTGATAGTTTAGTGCACCATGCTTAACGGCTTAGAATCGGGACTTCAAAGATGTTTTGAACGTCATGGACCATATGAGATGTTCCAGGAATTGAAGTTAATATTTCAAGCAAATACCCGAGTTGAGAGATATGAAGTCTCCAACAAGTTCTATAGCTAAAAGATGGAGGAGAATCGCTCAACTAGTAAGCATGTGCTCAGATTGTCTGGGTACTTCAATCACTTGAATCAAGTGGGAGTTAATCTTCCAGATAAGATAGTGATTTACAGAATTCTCTAGTCACCATCACTAAGTTACTAGAACTTCGTGATGAACTATAGTATGCAAGAGATGACGAAAACAATTCCCGAGCTCTTCGTGATGTTGAAATCGACGAAGGTAGAAATCAAGAAAGAGCATCAAGTGTTGATGATTGACAAGACCACTAGTTTCAAGAAAAGGGCAAAGGGAAAGAAAGGGAAACTTCAAGTAGAATGGCAAACAAGTTGTCACTCCTGTGAAGAAGACCAAAGCTGGACCAAAGCCTGAAACTGAGTGCTTACACTGCAAAGGAAATGGTCACTGGAAACGGAAATACCCTGAATATTTGGTGGATAAGAAGGATGGCAAAGTAAACAAGGGTATATTTGATATACAGGTTATTGATGTGTACCTTACTAGTGTTTATAGTAGCCCCTGAGTATTTGATACTTGTTCAGTTGCTAAGATTAGTAACTCGAAACAGGAGTTATATAAACAGAGACTGGTTGAAGGGGAAGTGACGATGAGTGTTGGAAGTGGTTCCAAGATTGATATGATCATCATCGCATACTCCCTATACTTTCGGGATTAGTGTTGAACCTAAATAAATGTTATTTGGCGTTTGCGTTGAGCATGAATATGATTTGATCATGTTTATTGCAATACGGCTATTCATTTAAAATCAGAGAATAATTGTTGTTCTGTTTAAATGAATAAAACATTTGATGGTCATACACCCAATGAAAATAGTTTGTTGGATCTCGATCGTAGTGATACACATATTCATAATATTGATGCCAAAAGATGCAAAGTTGATAATGATAAGTGCAACTTATTTGTGGCACTGCCGTTTGGATCATATCGGTGTAAAGCGCATGAAGAAACTCCATAAAGATGGATTTTCGGAATCACTTGGTTATGAATCATTTGATGCTTGCGAACCGTGCCTTTTGGGTAAGATGACTAAAACTCCGTTCTCCGGAACAATGGAACAAGCTACTGACTTATTGGAAATAATACATACCGATGTATGCGATCCAATGAGTGTTGATGCTCGTGCCAAGTTTCGTTATTTTCTGACCTTCACAAAATGATTTGAGCAGATATAGGTATATCTACTTGATGAAACATAAGTCTGATATAGTTGAAAGGTTCAAAGAATTTTAGAGTGAAGTGGAAAATCATCGTAACAAGAAAATAAAGTTTCTGCGATCTGATCGTGGAGATGAATATTTGAATTACGAGTTTGGTCTTCAATTAAAACAATGTGGAATAGTTTCACAAACTCACGCCACCTGGAACACCACAATGTAATGGTGTGTCCGAAAGTCGTAATCGTACTTTACTAGATATGGTGCGATCTATGATATCTCTTATCAGTTTACCACTATCATTTTGGGGTTATGCATTAGAGACAGCTGCATTCACGTTTAATAGGGCACCATCTAAATCCGTTGAGACGACACCGTATGAACTATGGTTTAGCAGTAAACCTAAGCTGTCGTTTCTTAAAGTTTGGAGTTGCGATGCTTATATGAAAAATGTTTTCAACTTGATAAGCTCGAACCCAAATCGGAGAAGTGCGTCTTCATAGAATACCCAAAGGAAACTGTTGGGTACACCTTCTATCACAGATCCGAAGGCAAAACATTCGTTGCCAAGAATGGATCCTTTCTAGAGAAGAAGTTTCTCTCGAAAGAAGTGAGTGGGAGAAAAGTAGAACTTGATGAGGTAACTGTACCTGCTCCCTTATTGGAAATTAGTTCATCACAGAAATCTGTTCCTGTGACTACTACACCAATTAGTGAGGAAGTTAATGATGACGATCATGAAACTTCAGATTAAGTTACTATAGAATATCGTAGGTCTTACAGAGTAAGATCCGCACCAGAGTGGTACGGTAATCCTGTTCTGGAAGTTATGTTACTAGACCATGACGAACGTACGAACTGTGAAGAAGCGATGGTGAGCCCAGATTCCGCAAAATGGCTTGAGGCCATGAGATCTGAGATAAGATCCATGTATGAAAACAAAGTATGGACTTTGATTGACTTGCCCAATGATCGGCGAGACATTGAGATTAAATGGATCTTCAAGAGGAAGACGGACGCTGATAGTGTTACTACCTACAAAGCTAGAATTGTCGCAAAAGGTTTTCGACAAGTTCAAGATGTTGACTACGATGAGAGTTTTTCACTCGTATCTATGCTTAAGTCTGTCTGAATCATGTTAGCAATTGCCGCATTTTATGAAATCTGGCAAATGGATAAACAAAACTGCATTCCTTAATGGTTTTCTTAAAGAAGAGTTGTATATGATGCAACCAGAAGGTTTTGTCAATCCTAAAGGTGCTAACAAATTGTGCAAGCTCCAGCGATCCATCTATGGACTGGTGCAAGCATCTCGGAGTTGGAATATATGCTTTGATGAGTTGATCAAAGCATATGGTTTTATACAGACTTTTGAAGAAGCCTGTATTTACAAGAAAGTGAGTGGGAGCTCTGTAGCATTTCTAATATTATATGTGGATGACATATTGTTAATTGGAAATGATATGGAAATTCTGGATAGCATGAAAGGATACTTGAATAAGAGTTTTTCAAAGCAAGACCTCGGTGAAGCTGCTTACACATTGAGCATCAAGATCTATATAGATAGATCAAGACGCTTGATAAGATTTTTCAATGAGTACATACCTTGATAAATTTTGAAATAGTTCAAAATGGAACAGTCAAAGAAGGAGTTCTTGCCTGTGTTACAAGGTGTGACGTTGAGTAAGACTCAAGACCCGACCATTGCAGAAAATAGAAAGAGAATGAAAAGTCATTCCCTATGCCTCAGTCATAGGTTCTATAAAGTATGCTATGCTGTGAACTAGACCTATTGTATACCTTGCTCTGTGTTTGGCAAAGGAATACAATTTTGATCTAATAAGTAGATCACCGGACATGGGTCAATAATATCCTTAGTGAGGACTAAGGAGACGTTTCTCGATTATGGAGGTGATAAAAGAGCCCGTCGTAAAAGTTACAATGATGCAAGCTTTTACACCAATCTACATGACTCTAAGTCTCAATCTGGATACATATTGAAAGTTGGAGCAATTAGCTAGAGTAGCTCCGTGCAGAGCATTGTGGACATAGAATATTTGCGAAATACATACGGCTCTGAATATGACAGACCCGTTGACTAAGCTTCTCTCACGAGCAAAACATGATCATACCTTAGTACTCTTTTGGGTGTTAATCACATAGCGATGTGAACTAGATTATTGACTCTAGTAAACCCTTTGGGTGTTGATCACATGATGATGTGAACTATGGGTATTAATCACATGCAGATGTGGATATTGGTGTTAAATCACATAGCGATGTGAACTAGATTATTGACTCTAGTGCAAGTGAGAGACTGAAGGAAATATGCCCTAGAGGCAATAATAAAGTTATTATTTATTTCCTTATTTCATGATAAATGTTTATTATTCATGCTAGAATTGTATTAACCAGAAACATGATACATGTGTGAATACATAGACAAACATATAGTCACTAGTATGCCTCTACTTGACTAGCTCATTAATCAAAGATGATTATGTTTCCTAACCATAGACATGTGTTGTCATTTGATTAATGGGATCACATCATTAGGAGAATGATGTGATTGACATGACCCATTCCGTTAGCCTAGCACTTGATCGTTTAGTATGTTGCTATTGCTTTCTTCATGACTTATACATGTTCCTGTAACTATGAGATTATGCAACTCCCGTTTACCGGAGGAACACTTTGGGTGCTACCAAACGTCACAATGTAACTGGGTGATTATAAAGGAGTACTACAGGTGTCTCCAAAGGTACATGTTGGGTTGGCGTATTTCGAGATTAGGTTTTGTCACTCCGATTGTCGGAGAGGTATCTCTGGGCCCTCTCGGTAATGCACATCACTATAAGCCTTGCAAGCAATGTGACTAATGAGTTAGTTGCGGGATGATGCATTGTGTAACGAGTAAAGAGACTTGCCGGTAACGAGATTGAACTAGGTATTGGATACCGACGATCGAATCTCGGGCAAGTAACATACCGATGACAAAGGGAACAAAGTATGTTGTTATGCGGTTTGACCGATAAAGATCTTCGTAGAATATGTAGGAACCAATATGGGCATCCAGGTTCCGCTATTGGTTATTGACCAAGAATAGTTCTAGGTCATGTCTACATAGTTCTCTAACCCGTAGGGTCCGCACGCTTAAGGTTTCGATGACAGTTATATTATGAGTTTATGAGTTTTGATGTACCGAAGGAGTTCGGAGTCCCGGATGAGATCGGGGACATGACGAGGAGTCTCGAAATGGTCGAGACGTAAATATCGATATATTGGACGACTATATTCGTGTTGGGGAACGTAGTAATTTCAAAAAAATTCCTACGTACACGCAAGATCATGGTGATAGCATAGCAACGAGAGGGGAGAGTGTTGTCCACGTACCCTCGTAGACCGTAAGCGGAAGCGTTATGACAACGCGGTTGATGTAGTCGTACGTCTTCACGATCCGACCGATCCAAGTACCGAACGTACGGCACCTCCGAGTTCAGCACACGTTCAGCTCGATGACGATCTCCGGGCTCCGATTCAGCAAAGCTTCGGGGATGAGTTCCGTCAGCACGACGGCATGGTGACGATGATGATGCTCTATCGGCGCAGGGCTTCGCCTAAACTCCGCGACGATATGACGGAGGTGGAATATGGTGGAGGGGGGCACCGCACACGGCTAAGGAACGATCCGTAGATCAACTTGTGTTGTCCTAGAGGTGCCCCCCTGCCCCCGTATATAAAGGAGCAAGGGGGGAGGCGGCGGCCGGCCTAGGAGGGGCGCGCCAAGGGGAGTCCTACTCCCACCGGGAGTAGGACTCCCTCCTTCCTTGTTGGAGTAGGAGAAGGGGGGAAAGAGGGGGAGAGGAGGAAGGAAAAGGGGGCCGCACCCCTTGTCCAATTCGGACCAGAGGGGGGCTGCGTGCCTCCTTCCTTTCGGCCTCTCTCCTCTATTCCCGTATGGCCCAATAAGGCCCATATACTCCCCGGCGAATTCCCGTAACTCTCCGGTACTCCGAAAACTACCCGGATCACTCGGAACCTTTCCGAAGTCCGAATATAGTCGTCCAATATATCGATCTTTACGTCTCAACCATTTCGAGACTCCTCGTCATGTCTCCGGTCTCATCCGGGACTCCGAACTCCTTCGGTACATCAAAACTCATAAACTCATAATATAACTGTCATCGAAACCTTAAGCGTGCGGACCCTACGGGTTCGAGAACTATGTAGACATGACCTAGAACTATTCTCGGTCAATAACCAATAGCGGAACCTGGATGCCCATATTGGTTCCTACATATTCTACGAAGATTTTTATCGGTTAAACCGCATAACAACATACGTTGTTCCCTTTGTCATCGGTATGTTACTTTCCCGAAATTTGATCGTCGGTATCCAATACCTAGTTCAATCTCGTTACCGGCAAGTCTCTTTACTCGCTACGTAATGCATCATCCCGTAACCAACTCATTGGTCACATTGCTTGCAAGGCTTATAGTGATGTGCATTACCAAGAGGGCCCAGAGATACCTCTCCGACAATCGGAGTGACAAAACCTAATCTCGAAATACGCCAACTCAACATGTACCTTCAGAGAAACCTATAGTACTCCTTTATAATCACCCAGTTATGTTGTGACGTTTGGTAGTACCCAAAGTGTTCCTCCGGTAAACGGGAGTTGCATAATCTCATAGTTACAGGAACATGTATAAGTCATGAAGAAAGCAATAGCAATATACTAAACAATCAAGTGCTAGGCTAACGGAATGGGTCATGTCAATCACATCATTCTCCTAATGATGTGATCCCATTAATCAAATGACAACACATGTCTATGGTTAGGAAACATAACCATCTTTGATTAATGAGCTAGTCAAGTAGAGGCATACTAGTGACTATATGTTTGTCTATGTATTTACACATGTATCATGTTTCCGGTTAATATAATTCTAGCATGAATAATAAACATTTATCATGAAATAAAGAAATAAATAATAACTTTATTATTGCCTCTAGGGCATATTTCTTTCAGTCTCCCACTTGCACTAGAGTCAATAATCTAGTTCACATCGCTATGTGATTTAACACCAATATTCACATTTGCATGTGATTAATACCCATAGTTCACATCATCATGTGATCAACACCCAAAGGGTTTACTAGAGTCAATAATCTAGTTCACATCGCTATGTGATTAACACCCAAAAGAGTACTAAGGTATGATCATGTTTTGCTCGTGAGAGAAGCTTAGTCAACGGGTCTGTCATATTCAGAGTCGTATGTATTTCGCAAATGTTCTATGTCCACAATGCTCTGCACGGAGCTACTCTAGCTAATTGCTCCCACTTTCAATATGTATCCAGATTGAGACTTAGAGTCATCTGGATTGGTGTAAAAGCTTGCATCGTTGTAACTTTAACGACGGGCTCTTTTATCACCTCCATAATCGAGAAACATCTCCTTAGTCCTCACTAAGGATATTCTTGACCCATGTCCAGTGATCTACTTATTAGATCAAAATTGTATTCCTTTGCCAAACACAGAGCAAGGTATACAATAGGTCTGGTTCACAGCATAGCATACTTTATAGAACCTATGACTGAGGCATAGGGAATTTTCATTCTCTTTCTATTTTCTGCAATGGTCGGGTCTTGAGTCTTACTCAACTTCACACCTTGTAACACAGGCAAGAACTCCATCTTTGGCTGTTCCATTTTGAACTATTTCAAAATTTATCAAGGTATGTACTCATTGAAAAATCTTATCAAGCATCTTGATCTATCTATATAGATCTTGATGCTCAATGTGTAAGCAGCTTCACCGAGGTCTTGCTTTGAAAAACTCTTATTCAAGTATCCTTTCATGCTATCCAGAATTTCCATGTCATTTCCAATTAACAATATGTCATCCACATATAATATTAGAAATGCTACAGAGCTCCCACTCACTTTCTTGTAAATACAGGCTTCTTCAAAAAGTCTGTATAAAACCATATGCTTTGATCAACTCATCAAAGCATATATTCCAACTCCGAGATGCTTGCACCAGTCCATAGATGGATCGCTAGAGCTTGCACAATTTGTTAGCACCTTTAGGATTGACAAAACCTTCTGGTTGCATCATATACAACTCTTCTTTAAGAAAACCATTAAGGAATGCAGTTTTGTTTATCCATTTGCCAGATTTCATAAAATGCGGCAATTGCTAACATGATTCAGATAGACTTAAGCATAGATACGAGTGAAAAACTCTCATCGTAGTCAACACCTTGAACTTGTCGAAAACCTTTTGTGACAATTCTAACTTTGTAGATAGTAACACTATCATCGTCCGTCTTCCTCTTGAAGATCCATTTAATCTCAATGTCTCGCCGATCATTGGGCAAGTCAATCAAAGTCCATACTTTGTTTTCATACATGGATCTTATCTCAGATCTCATGGCCTCAAGCCATTTTGCGGAATCTGGGCTCACCATCGCTTCTTCATAGTTCGTAGGTTCGTCATGGTCTAGTAACATAATTTCCAGAACAGGATTACCGTACCACTCTGGTGCGGATCTTACTCTGTAAGACCTACGATATTCTATAGTAACTTAATCTGAAGTTTCATGATCGTCATCATTAACTTCCTCACTAATTGGTGTAGTAGTCACAGGAACAGATTTCTGTGATGAACTACTTTCAAATGAGGGAGCAGGTACAGTTACCTCATCAAGTTCTACTTTCCTCCCACTCACTTCTTTCAAGAGAAACTCCTTCTCTAGAAAGGATCCATCCTTAGCAACGAATGTTTTGCCTTCGGGTCTGTGATAGAAGGTGTACCCAACAGTTTCCTTTGGGTATTCTATGAAGACGCACTTCTCCGATTTGGGTTCGAGCTTATCAGCTTGAAAACCTTTTTCATATAAGCATCCCAACTCCAAACTTTAAGAAATGACAGCTTAGGTTTACTGCTAAACCATAGTTCATACGGTGTCGTCTCAACGGATTTAGATGGTGCCCTTTTTAAACGTGAATGCAGCTGTCTCCAATGCACAACCCCAAAACGATAGTGGTAAAACCGATAAGAGACATCATAGATCGCACCATATCTAATAAAGTGCGGTTACGACGTTCGGACACACCATAACGTTGTGGTATTCCAGGTGGCGTGAGCTGTGAAACTATTCCACATTGTTTTAATTGAAGACCAAACTCGTAACTCAAATATTCGTCTCCGCGTTCAGATCGTAGAAACTTTATTTTCTTGTTACGATGATTTTTCCACTTCACTCTGAAATTCTTTGAACTTTTCAATTATTTCAGACTTATGTTTCATCAAGTAGATACACTCATATCTGCTCAAATCATTTTGTGAAGGTCAGAAAATAACGATACTTGCCACGAGCATCAACACTCATTGGATCGCATACATCGGTATGTATTATTTTCAATAAGTCAGTAGCTTGTTCCATTGTTCCGGAGAACGGAGTTTTAGTCATCTTGCCCAAAAGGCACGGTTCGCAAGCATCAAATGATTCATAACCAAGTGATTTCGAAAATCCATCTTTATGGAGTTTCTTCATGCGCTTTACACCGATATGACCCAAACAGCAGTGCCACAAATAAGTTGCACTATCATTATTAACTTTGCATCTTTTGGCATCAATATTATGAATATGTGTATCACTATGATCGAGATCCAACAAACTATTTTCATTGGGTGTATAACCATCGAAGGTCTTATTCATGTAAACAGAATAATAATTATTCTCTAACTTTAAATGAATAACCGTATCGCAATAAACACGATCAAATCATGTTCATGCTCAACGCAAATGCCAAATAACATTTATTTAGGTTTAACACTAATCCCGAAAGTATAGGGAGTGTTCGATGATGATCATATCAATCTTGGAACTACTTCCAACACTCATCGTCACTTCCCCTTCAACTAGTCTCTGTTTATTCTGTAACTCCTGTTTCGAGTTACTAATCTTAGCAGCCGAACAAGTATCATATACTCAGGAGCTACTATAAACACTAGTAAGGCACACATCAATAACCTGTATATCAAATATACCCTTGTTCACTTTGCCATCCTTCTTATCCACCAAATATTCAGGGCATTTCCGCTTCCAGTGACCATTTCCTTTGCAGTGTAAGCACTCAGTTTCAGCCTTTGGCTCAGCTTTGGGCTTCTTCGTGGGAGTGACAACTTGCTTGTCATTCTACTTGAAGTTCACTTTCTTTCCCTTTGCCCTTTTCTTGAAACTAGTGGTCTTGTCAATCATCAACACTTGATGCTCTTTCTTGATTTCTACCTTCATCGATTTCAACATCACGAAGAGCTCGGGAATTGTTTTCGTCATCCCTTGCATACTATAGTTCATCACGAAGTTCTAGTAACTTAGTGATGGTGACTAGGGAATTCTGTCAATCACTATCTTATCTGGAAGATTAACTCCCACTTGATTCAAGTGATTGAAGTACCCAGACAATCTGAGCACATGCTTACTAGTTGAGCGATTCTCCTCCATCTTTTTAGCTATAGAACTTGTTGGAGACTTCATATCTCTCAACTCGGGTATTTGCTTGAAATATTAACTTCAATTCCTGGAACATCTCATATGGTCCATGACGTTCAAAACATCTTTGAAGTCCCGATTCTAAGCCGTTAAGCATGGTGCACTAAACTATCAAGTAGTCATCATATTGAGCTAGCCAAACGTTCATAACGTCTGCGTCTGCTCCTGCAATAGGTCTGTCACCTAGCGGTGCATTAAGGACATAATTCTTCTATGCAGCAATGAGGATAAACCTCAGATCACGGATCCAATCCGCATCATTGCTACTAACATCTTTCAACACAATTTTCTCTAGGAACATATCAAAATAAACATATGAAAGCAACAACGCAAGCTATTGATCTACAACATAATTTGCAAAATACTACCAGGACTAAGTTCATGATAAATTTAAGTTCAATTAATCATATTACTTAAGAACTCCCACTTAGATAGACATCTCTCTAGTCATCTAAGTGATCACGTGATCCGAATCAACTAAACCATGTCCGATCATCACGTGAGATGGAGTAGTTTCAATGGTGAACATCACTATGTTGATCATATCTACTATATGATTCACGTTCGACCTTTCGGTCTCCGTGTTCCGAGGCCATATCTGTATATGCTAGGCTCGTCAAGTATGACCTGAGTATTCCGCGTGTGCAACTGTTTTGCACCCGTTGTATTTGAATGTAGAGCCTATCACACCCGATCATCGCGTGGTGTCTCAGCACGAAGAACTTTCGCAACAGTGCATACTCAGGGAGAACACTTCTTGATTATTAGTGAGAGATCATCTTAAAATGCTACCGTCAATCAAAGCAAGATAAGATGCATAAAGGATAAACATCACATGCAATCAATATAAGTGATATGATATGGCCATCATCATCTTGTGCTTGTGATCTCCATCTTCGAAGCACCGTCGTGATCACCATCGTCACCGGCGCGACACCTTGATCTCCATCGTAGCATCGTTGTCGTTACGCCATCTATTGCTTCTACGACTATCGCTACCGCTTAGAGATAAAGTAAAGCAATTACAGGGCGTTTGCATTTCATACAATAAAGCGACAACCATATGGCTCCAGCCAGTTGCCGATAACTTCGGTTACAAAACATGATCATCTCATACAATAAAATATAGCATCACGTCTTGACCATATCACATCACAACATGCCCTGCAGAAACAAGTTAGACGTCCTCTACGTTGTTGTTGCAAATTTTACGTGGCTGCTACGGGCTTAGCAAGAACCGTTCTTACCTACGCATCAAAACCACAACGATAGTTCGTCAAGTTAGTGCTGTTTTAACCTTCGCAAGGACCGGGCGTAGCCACACTCGATTCAGCTAAAGTGAGAGAGACAAACACCCGCCAGCCACCTTTAAGCACGAGTGCTCGCAACGGTGAAACCAGTCTCGCGTAAGCGTACGCGTAATGTCGGTCCGGGCCGCTTCATCTCACAATACCGCCGAACCAAAGTATGACATGCTGGTAAGCAGTACGACTTGTATCGCCCACAACTCACTTGTGTTCTACTCGTGCATATAACATCAACGCATAAAACCTAGGCTCGGATGCCACTGTTGGGGAACGTAGTAATTTCAAAAAAATTCCTACGTACACGCAAGATCATGGTGATAGCATAGCAACGAGAGGGGAGAGTGTTGTCCACGTACCCTCGTACACCGTAAGCGGAAGCGTAATGACAACGCGGTTGATGTAGTCGTATGTCTTCACGATCCGACCGATCCAAGTACCGAACGTACGGCACCTCCGAGTTCAGCACACGTTCAGCTCGATGACGATCCCCGGGTTCCGATTCAGCAAAGCTTCGGGGATGAGTTCCGTCAGCACGACGGCGTGGTGACGACGATGATGCTCTACCGGCGCAGGGCTTCGCCTAAACTCCGCGACGATATGACCGAGGTGGAATATGGTGGAGGGGGGCACCGCACACGGCTAAGGAACGATCCATAGATCTACTTGTGTTGTCCTAGAGGTGCCCCTGCCCCCGTATATAAAGGAGCAAGGGGGGAGGGGGCGCGCCAAGGGGAGTCCTACTCCCACCGGGAGTAGGACTCCCTCCTTCCTTGTTGGAGTAGGAGAAGGGGGGAAAGAGGGGGAGAGGAGGAAGGAAAAGGGGGCCGCACCCCTTTTCCAATTCGGACCAGAGGGGGGGTGCGTGCCTCCTTCCTTTCGGCCTCTCTCCTCTATTCCCGTATGGCCCAATAAGGCCCATATACTCCCCGGCCAAATTCCCGTAACTCTCCGGTACTCCGAAAACTACCCGAATCACTCGGAACCTTTCCAAAGTCCGAATATAGTCGTTCAATATATCGATCTTTACGTCTCGACCATTTTGAGACTCCTCGTCATGTCTCCGATCTCATCTGGGACTCCGAACTCCTTCGGTACATCAAAACTCATAAACTCATAATATAACTATCATCGAAACCTTAAGCGTGCGGACTCTACGGGTTTGAGAACTATGTAGACATGACCTAGAACTATTCTCGGTCAATAACCAATAGTGGAACCTGGATGCCCATATTGGTTCCTACATATTCTACGAAGATCTTTATCGGTCAAACCGCATAACAACATACGTTGTTCCCTTTGTCATCGGTATGTTACTTGCCCGAGATTTGATCGTCGGTATCCAATACCTAGTTCAATCTCGTTACCGGCAAGTCTCTTTACTTGTTACGTAATGCATCATCCCGTAACCAACTCATTGGTCACATTGCTTGCAAGGCTTATAGTGATGTGCATTACCGAGAGGGCCCAGAGATACCTCTCCGACAATCGGAGTGACAAAACCTAATCTCGAAATACGCCAACTCAACATGTACCTTCGGAGACACCTGTAGTACTCCTTTATAATCACTCAGTTACGTTGTGACGTTTAGTAGTACCCAAAGTGTTCCTCCGGTAAACGGGAGTTGCATAATCTCATAGTTACAGGAACATGTACAAGTCATGAAGAAAGCAATAACAATATACTAAACGATCAAGTGCTAAGCTAATGGAATGGGTCATGTCAATCACATCATTCTCCTAATGATGTGATCCCATTAATCAAATGACAACACATGTCTATGGTTAGGAAACATAACCATCTTTGATTAATGAGCTAGTCAAGTAGAGGCATACTAGTGACTATATGTTTGTCTATGTATTTACACATGTATCATGTTTTCGTTTAATATAATTCTAGCATGAATAATAAACATTTATCATGAAATAAGGAAATAAATAATAACTTTATTATTGCCTCTAGGGCATATTTCCTTCAATTCGGAGTTTGGAAAGGTTCCGAGTGATTCGGGTATTTTTCGGAGTACCGGAGAGTTACGGGAATTCGCCGGGGAGTATATGGGCCTTATTGGGCCATACGGGAATAGAGGAGAGAGGCCAAAAGGAAGGAGGCCTGCGCCCCCCCTCTAGTCCGAATTGGACAAGGGGCGCAGCCCCCCTTTCCTTCTTCCTCTCCCCCTCTTTCCCCTTCTCCTACTCCAACAAGGGAGGTGGAATCCTACTAGGACTAGGGAGTCCTAGTAGGACTCCACACTTGGCGCGCCCCCTCCTACGGCCGGCCTCCTCCCCTTGCTCCTTTATATACGGGGGCAGGGGGGCACCCCATGACACACAAGTTGATCTACGGATCGTTCCTTAGCCGTGTGCGGTGCCCCCCTCCACCATATTCCACCTCGGTCATATCGTCGCGGAGTTTAGGTGAAGCCCTGCGCCGGTAGAGCATCATCATCGTCACCACGCCGTCGTGCTGACGGAACTGATCCCCGACACTTTGCTGGATCAGAGTCCGGGGATCGTCATCGAGCTGAACGTGTGCTGAACTCGGAGGTGCCGTACGTTCGGTACTTGGATCGGTCGGATCTGAAGACGTACGACTACATCAACCGCGTTGTCATAACGCTTCCGCTTACGGTCTACGAGGGTACGTGGACAACACTCTCCCCTCTCGTTGCTATGCCATCACCATGATCTTGCGTGTACGTAGGATTTTTTTTTGAAATTACTACGTTCCCCAACAGTAAACAGAATCATCAAGGAAATCACTTTCCAACTTGGTATCAGTCGCCAGGACGCTCGCCATGGACGCGGACGACACCTCCTCCTCCGCCGCCGCCACGAGCTCGACCACGTCGCCGGGCACCCTCTCCTCCTCCTCGGCGCCTGTCGCCGGCAAATCCCCGGCCACCGCCCCGACCACCCCTCCCTTCGTCTTCGACATGTCCCCCACCCTCTTCAGCGGCACCTTCCCCGCCATGGCACCCTCTCAATTTGCCCCTCTCTTCTCCACCGCCGGCCCCTCCCCTGCACCCTCGCCGGCCACCGCCGCTCCCCACCCCATTTTTCGTGATCACATCACGAACCACATCAAGTTCCTCCTCAACCCTGCCGATCACAATTATCATAAGTGGAAGACTTTCTTCCTGATGGTCCTGGTTCGCTATGGTGTCTCCTACCTCCTCGATCATCCTCCACCTCCCAATGCTACCTCCCAATACCTTGAGCTCGACGCCCATGTCGTTCTGTGGATCTATGCCACTCTCTTAGACACCATGTGTGACCACGTTGTTGGCGCCACCACCACCTAAGCCCTCTGGCACAAGATCAAAGATTTCTTCCTCGCCAATCGCGACGCCCGCTTCATGATCCTCAACCGCCAATACCGCAACCTCAAGCAGGGTGACCTCTCGGTGTCGGAGTACGCCCGCCGTCTCAAACTCCTCACTGACGCACTTGCTGACATCAACCATGCCGTTACCGAGGTGGATCTCACCACGCAGTTTCTTCACGGCCTCGACAAGCGGCTCGACACCATCCGCGTCGTCCTCGGCAACCAGGGCCTCCCCTTCGACACCGTCCTCTCCCGTGTTGTCCTTGCGGAGGAGTCGCAGGCACAGCGCGCGGCGGAGGAAGGCGCCTCCGCGTTCGCCATGGCGGGCGGCAGCTCCTCGGGCGGCGGTTCCTCGGCCGACTCCTCTGGTGGTCCCGGCCAGGGTGATCGCACGGCCGACCGCTCCTATGACTGCGCCCCGACGCTCCCCATCCGCCGTCCCACTCCTCTGGTCGCAGGCGTGGTGACCGCTCTGGTGACGGCGGTGATCGCGGCCGCGGGCGCGGGCGCGGTCGTGGCCGTGGGCGCGGCGACCACTCCGGGCGCGGTCAGCAGGCGCCTTCGTTCTCTCCCTTCACGTGGTACTTTGCCCCGTACGGGATGGCTCTCCCGACGCCCCGCCCTGGCTGGATTCCGCCGAACGCCGCCGGTGTTCTTGGGCCCTGACCTGGCGCACACACACAGGTGTATCCTGCATACACCCCTTCGCCCGTCCCATCCACTCCCTACTACCAGCCCCCACAGCCCTCGTGGGACCACCTCGCCATGCTCAACGCCGCCTTCAGCAACGGCGACTATGCCACGCCCCCAGCTCCCGAGTGGTTTCTCGACAGTGGCGCCTCCTCGCACGTGATGGGCACCCAAGGTAACCCGACCTCGTTGAGTTCTTCATTTTCACATTTACCTTCTAGCATTGTTATTGGTAATGGGCATCATCTTCCTGTCACTGCCACGGGCTCCACCACTCTCTTCCCTAATAATTTTTGCCTTACTGACATTCTTGTCTCCCCCAACGTAGTCACTAGCCTCATCTCTGTTCGTAAATTTACTAAAGATAATTCTTGCTCTATTGAATTTTACCCGTGTGGTTTTCTTGTGAAGGATCTTCGCACTCGACGAGTTCTCATGATCTCCGTTAGCCACGGGGATCTCTACCCCTTCGTTGGCAATAAACCGGCACCGGCGTCCGCTCTCCTTGTAGCCACCCCCTCGGACTTGTGGCATCGTCGCCTTGGGCATCCCGGCGTCCACACTTTTTCTTCCCTATCAAAACAATTAGATTGTAATAAGGCTCCTCACACACCATGTAGTGCTTGCCAACTTGGCCGGCAGCCTCGTTTACCCTTTCCCTCTTCTTTTAGCAAAACTTATGCCCCTTTTGATTTAATCCACTGTGATTTATGGACATCACCTGTTGTTACTTTCTCTGTTTTTCAATACTATCTTGTGGTGCTTGATGATTATACACATTACTCGTGGACCTTCCCCCTCGGCAACAAATCCGAAACTTCCACGGTCCTTCAACGCTTCTTTACGCTCATTTACACACAATTCAATCATCAAAAGCATGCAGTGTGACAACGGTGGTGAATTTATCAACTCATCTCTTCGCGCCTTCTTCTCCTCCAACGGCGTTGCTTATCGCTTCTCCTGCCCCCATACTTCCCCCCAAAACGGCAAAGCAGAACGCATGATTCGCACCACTAATGATGTCTTGCGCACCCTTCTTCTTCAAGCCAACCTCACACCACCATTTTGGGTTGAAGCCCTACACACAGCCACCTACCTCCTCAACCGGCGTCCCTCTCGTGTCATTGCGCCACACACACCGCATTTTCTCCTCTATGGTGTTGCACCCACATATGACCACCTTCGTGTCTTCGGCTGCCTATGCTTCCCGAACCAATATGCCACCATGGATCACAAACTCGCTCCCCGCTCGTCCCGCCGCGTCTTCCTTGGCTATGCACATGAGCACAAGGGTTATCGGTGTTTCGACCTCGCCTCACGTCGCGTCATCGTCTCTCGCCATGTTATATTCGATGAAATGATCTTTCCATATAGTTGCCGCACGCTGGACCACATCACTATCACGTCCACAACAAATCCCCATGCAAACACCCAGCCCAACCCCGATTACCCCCTGGATCATTCCCACCTACCCCGCCTGGGTCCCACCGATCACCAGCTTCCGCACCCCACCAACCAACCCCTCCCACGTCCCCCGAAGTGCCCACTCCCTCGTCCCCCGCGTCCGGATCCTCCTCGGATCGCGCGACCAACAGCGACAACTCCATGCCCGGTCCCGCGGCATCCCCATCGGCCCGCGTGCCCCCTAGCCCACCTACCTCACCCGGTCCGGCCGCATCCCCATCGGATCGCGCACCCACCAGCCCACCTACCTCGCCCGGTCCCGCTGCATCCCCATTGGATCGCGCGCCCACTCCCGCGCCAGGCTCGCCCGTCCCCAACGCCTCGCTCGGTCCCACCGAATCCTCCTCGAGCCGCTCGCCACCCAGTACGCCACCGCCACCTCTTCCATCCCATACACTCCCGATACAGCCACCCAATAACGCACACCGCATGACCACACGTGCCAAAATAGGGTTCTTAATGCCCAAATGACTCTTCCTTGTCGACGCCTCCTCCACCATCTCCCCCATTCCTCCCACGTATAAATCCGCTCTCAAGGATCCCCATTGGCGCCAAGCAATGTTAGATGAGTTTAATGCATTAATGAACAACTTTACTTGGTCTTTGGTGCCTAAGCCTGCAGGTGCAAATGTGGTCACGGGCAAGTGGATTTTTTGGCACAAGTTCAACACGGACGTGTCTTTGGCACGGTACAAGGCACGGTAGGTCGTTCGTGGCTTCACACAACAAGAGGGTGTGGACTATGATGAAACATTCAGTCCGGTGGTCAAGCCAGCAACTATTCGGGTGGTCTTGAGTCTTGCCACCTCTCATTCATGGCCCATCCACCAGCTTGACGTCAAGAATGCTTTTCTCCACGGTGAGCTCAATGAGACTGTGTATTGCTCGCAACCGGCTGGGTTTGTGGACTCCTCCAAGCCGGACCATGTGTGTCTTCTCCACAAGTCACTCTATGTTCTCAAACAAGCTCCCCGGACGTGGTTCTAGCGCTTCCAAGCATTCCTCTTGTCTCTTGGGTTTCGGGCATCCAAGAGTGACACCTCCCTCTTCATCCTACACCATGGTAACTCCCTTGCATATCTCCTTGTATATGTAGATGACATTATACTCACAGCGAGCTCCCCTCACACACTCACCCATGTCATCGCCTCTCTCAAACGAGAGTTTGCCATGACTGATCTTGGCACATTACACCATTTCCTCGGCATAAATGTCACCACCAACCAATCCGGCCTCTTCCTATGCCAACAACAGTACACACTAGAGCTTCTTGACCGCGCCAACATGATCAACTGTAAGCCAGTTTCCACACCGGTTGACACGAGCTCTAAACTATCCTCCCACGATAGCCATCTCCTCTCCAACCCCACTCACTATCGTAGCATCACCGGGGCACTACAATACCTAATCCTCACGCGCCCCGACATCACATATGTTGTCCAACAAGCTTGCTTATTCATGCATGCCCCTCGTGACATACACATGCAGCTTGTGAAGCGCATTCTACGATACTTACAGGGCACCTCCCATTATGGCCTTCAGCTTTTTCGCTCTCCCTCATGAGACCTCACTGCCTACACGGATGCCGATTGGGCAGGGTGTCTGGACACACGCAAGTCCACTTCCGGTTTTTGTGTGTTCCTTGGCGCAAACCTCATCTCTTGGTCATCCAAGAGGCAGCCCACCATCTCATGATCCAGTGCCGAGGCTGAATATCGTGGTGTTGCAAATTGTGTGGCTGAATCCTGTTGGCTCCGGCAACTCGTCCATGAGCTCAAGGTTCCACCCACACGTGCCACCGTGGTGTATTGTGACAACATAAGTGCTTCATACCTTGCGAGCAATCCTGTTCAGCATCAACGGACTAAGCATATTGAGATTGATCTACACTTTGTTCGGGATCGCGTTGCTCTTGGCGAAGTACGTGTCTTGCATGTGCCATCCAACTCCCAATATGCCGACATCTTCACCAAGGGTCTGCCTTCGCCATTGTTCACCGACTTTCGATCCAGCCTGAACATCCTTTCTAATGGAGTTCCGGCTGAGGGGGGGGTGTTAAGTTGTATATTTTTGTACCACTTGTAACATTAACTGGCATGTTGTAACGATCCTAGATTGTAGGATCTGAGGGCCTGCGTGCCATATCTCTAGGGACTTTCTCTCCCTATGTATACTCTGAGATGTAAACAGAATCATCAAGGAAATCACTTTCCAACTGTGTTTACCGAGCTTGTATTACTAATAATTACGTAATCCTTTCATGTCATGATCTTTTTATAAATATACGAAGGTAAGGGAAATGTACAATGGCCCCATGCCATGATTATAATTTGTAATAGATTTTGGTGTCTTTTGTACATATAACATGTACAAACGCCCCACGACCCCTCCCCAGGGCGTCGCCAGTAGCAAATCCACACCGCCACTCTTCCTTCCAAAGATGCCACCAGCATAGGTGCGGTGGTGCTGGCCCAACGCGAAGTAGCCGGGACCATGGACGCCGCACAAAAACCCGTGGAGCGGCTGGGGCGGGGCCATCGTGGATTACGCGCGCAGCAGCCTAGGAGGCGTCCCTGGTCATGCGGAGGTGGAGCTCCCCCGAACCGGCCGATGGGATCCCGTAGCCTCTCTGGCAATGGTGGCACCAAGATATGTGTAGGTTGTTCAAGTGGATGTCAGTGGCGCTATGAGGGGTCATTGAGGGATGTTGGTTCCCTGACAGCAATTCGGCGGCTGCGGGCATCATCAGGGGATGGCCCACTATGGATCCAGGCAACTACTTGTTCAGGGTGGCGCGAATGCGAGTGAAATTCCTATCGTCCGCATTCATGGCGGACGATGGTGGCATCTTGGCCATCATCTCCTTGTTGAAGGCATAGTTGCTTGTATTCTTGGTCATCTTGTTTCGGCTGCTCCAGGGAAAGCCCTAGATCAGGGCCTCCCGGATTCGATGATGATGGGCCCTTCGCGGCCCTTCTCCCTCTTGGGGGCATCGTCTTGGAGCAGATACTGGCTGGAGGGGGCAACAGGAGGAGTGGTGTTGCATCTACCGCAACGACGACGATGACAGGTAAACGCGGCATGGAGCAGTGGAGCCTTGGTGACGTATGCGAGTTGATTGACGTGTGTAGGTGATTGCGTTGTTTGGCATCATGGTCGCATCGACGACATAATGGTCTGACAAAGTTAATGCATAGGTCGCTCCTGAAGATGGGACGACGGAAGAAGGTTGCGGCTGCTTCTAGAGCATGTGCATGCCGTGAGTGCAGAGGATTTGCTAGGCCACTTGGTGCTCTCTTTTTTCTAGCCGGTGGCTTGGTGAGGCCATCGGATTAGATGGTGTGTGTTGATGCGAGGTCAAGGCACATCATGACGTGTGTAGGTGTAGCGACTGTCGTTGCCATGAAATCGACTTCGAGTTGATCCTTGTATTTGTTTTATCGGGTCTGTTGAGTAATCTGTAATACCTAAATAGTTGATCCCCACTATTCTATTTCTTTTGACATGCAGCCTATCCACCTCATCACTATGCCACATCAGCCTTTTCACAATATTTTCCTTTTCCTATTTTTTTCAAGACCCTCGGACTGGATTTCCTGCGTCTGGGCTGTACGAAGCCTCTTCTCTGCAAAAGGCAGATTGATTGGGCTGTAGTCCTCTCAGCCCACACGTAGTCACATCCATTCATTGTCTTTCCCACGGCTGTTCTGTTCCACTTCCTCAACGCCATGTCCACTATTGCTTAGCCATAACTGCACAAGAAACTGAAGATGGAATTTGTAGCAGTCCATGATCGTTACTCCTATTCATGTAAAGACATGCCTCCACTTTGCTTTCCCACACTTGCGCACTCGTGACCAAATCCCTATCTCAGATTCATCTTGGCCTCTAGCCTTGCCGCTGCTGCTACTTGGTCTGCCATCAAAAGGCTCCTTTGGTCTTGCGTCCACAGACCATGTTGAAGGCAGAGGGAAACCACCAGTTAGGCGCCTGGTGCTGCCATCTATTATCCTTACTTTTTTCTGCTAATGAAGTTCCTCTTGGTCTTTTTGGGTATATCTAAATGTGTGGAGAATATAAGATTTTGTAGGTGACCAGTTCAGTACATTTACACATCAGCTCCGAAAACTGAGAATGAAATTTTTCGGGGTGCTTCTGTACATGCTGCTACTGAGCCTCTCATACGGTGATACGGGTCATCGGTTTGTCATTCTTCACAAGTTCCTGCCCTTCACATGTTTAATTTTGCTTTCCACTGATACTTGAACAAGAGCTGCTAGCTTCCCACTATGTGTCTTTTCTGAAGCAACTACACGGGGATGCAGTAGAGCAAGAACAGTTAGCTTCCCACAAGCCCACTGCATCTTTTCTGAAGCTCCTATATGGGTTGGCAATGAAAAAAATTCATTAAATTTTTCTGCGGGCAAATATGAACTAACAATTTTGCATTTTTGTTTCATGCAACTGCAGTGAAGAGATTTCATATCAAGTCTATTGCCCTTAAATGAATTAGCAAACTTACTACTTCTGTTAACAAGTACTTATAATATGTAAAAGGGATGTTTTTATCGTGATTATGTGATTATACAGAACCGTTTTGCTGGCTTTGATAGTCATATGTCATGCTACGTTTTTTGGACAAGTTTTTATCGTGATTATGTAGATTATACAGTACCATTTTGCCGGCTTTCATATTCATATGTCCTGCTACCTTTTTTATATGAAGTTCCATATACTAAAGAAGAGGCTGACATCATTGTATGTATGTAAACATGTTGTGAGGTCGAATTAACCTGCATCAAACAATGTGCCATAGCTAGAGTGACATGGCCTTTCCCTCCCACCTGTCAGTGAAAATGAACAGATTTAATGACTGTTGGTACTTGATAGATTGGAAATATTTATACCCAGAAACCCCAACAACACATAATTGGCCTTAAGTTTGCATTTACATCGTTCGTGTTTTACACTTAGAAGTTGAAGTAATCACAAAATCTTTCAGTATATTTTATTGTCTAATCTTTTTAATTAGCGAGAGAGTTTCAGATCTATTTGAGCATTCATATATCCCAACCAAATTATTGATTCAAGTATCATGCCTCCTTTTTAGATACAAGTATCATGTCTCCTTGATACATATTGAATTAATGTCGCTCATGTATACCTAACCATCTCCCGCAGAAACGCGCGGGGTATCATCTAGTATATAAAATGGTTGTGTGCATCGCTTGATGCACAGGCCGAGCATGATCCATATTTAAAAAAAAATTGTAACATGGAAAACAATATTGTGTCAAAAAGTGTGTTCATTTTCCCCTTTAATAATGGTATACTACTTAGTATTACAAAAACATTTGCCAGCAGCATCGTGTTGTGACCAGCTAGACAAAGTTTCTCTAGAAAATAATGGAATGAACTAAATTAGTATCCCATAGGGTTACTATGGATGCTTGTGACGAAGCTTCAGTTAGTAGAGATAAAAGATAGAAAATCCTCGTCACTAGTTGATCACAAAATGCATGATCACCGTCCAACGTAGAAAACACATTATAATTAGTTGTTCACTTACTTGGACTCATGGAAGGGATCGACTAATTATGGCTTCTCCTATCTACACAGTTAACGCTTCCACATGTGTTGATTGGATTTATTCAGCTCGAAGTTGACTTCGAATGGCATATTCGGAATCCCAATTAACGTGAGATGCTTTCTATATCATGTGGGGCTGAGCAATTAATGCACTTATCGTTTTGAATCGAAGGAGGCACATCTCAGTATAATCACGTGTCAGGAGCACATAAGCATGTGATCTATTTTGCATCTCAAATCATGTCTCATTAACACGGTTACACATGATACTAGGTTTCTCATGGTTGGTCTTATAGGAAAGTAACTTATTTTTTTATGGCATAGTCAAAAACTAACTCTATAAATATGGTCTCTTTCATTCATATCTAGTACTTACTCACACACGTACTAGTAGAGAAATCCTCGTCCTCTCTGTAGGTCCAAAAATCATAGTGATGGCCCATGCAAGCCATGTCTTCATTTTCCTTACCTTCTCAAATTTAGCCATAGCCATGGCCACCCTTCCAATCTCATATGACCCATATATAGGGAAGTGTAAGAGTAGTTGTGAGGAAGAGCTCAATCTATCTTTGTACCTCCACCAAGTCGCTAGTGGACCAGCCCACAACCAAGAAATAATTCTCAACCCTGGCTTTGAGAACTCGTTCGGTATGGTAGCCGTTAATGACTGGGAGGTACATGCTGCCCCTGATTCCACGTCAAGTATCATTGCTCGGGCAAAGGGAATGCATATCCAGGCTACCAAAAGTCAGGCCAATGGCGTTGCTTGGTTTCTTCCTTTCAGCATGGTCTTTCAGGATTCAAGGTATGTCCATGCAGGTTTAAACATGCAAGAATCATTTGTACATTCAATATACAATTATTTTTTGGATGTTTAGTTTCTAAAATTGTTTTGACACTTTTAATAGGTTTGGCGGGTCTACGTTACAAGTGATGGGGGCAATTACTAGTGCAGATGGTGAGTTTGCTATTGTTGGTGGGACTGGAAAATTGTCGATGGCGCGTGGTACTGTGAAGTTCATAGATATCCAGGCGCAAAGCAGCTCCATAGAGAACTATAGAAAAATTGATATTCATGCATTCTACACACCCTCGCTGACCGTAAGTTTAATTGGTGTCTGCACTGAAGTATAATTGTGGTATATATATTATTTCCTATTTGCTAGCCAGTTTTGAGAAATTAAGTTCATAAATCTATTATATAGGAACCATATCTGTTGATCTCAAGAAAAACGTCTACATGTACACGTAATATATCTTTTATACAATGATAGAATGATCAATACGTATTTGAAAGAAGAAATGAAAAACAAAACAGAAAATACAATTTTCACTTTTATCGAGTAATACTATTTTGAAGTATATTTAGTCACTATTTTTGTTTATTAGACAAATAATAGGTGTCATAAATTTCATAGTGCTTGTTTGATTCCTTATTAAGGAGTATGCTAACAACTTATTTAACTACCTTTTACAGGTCTAAGACATAAAGAACAAACATGCAGCGCTTCAGCTCGAAACACGAGCAAGTAATCCTGGAGAAATAAACTATGTGTTTGTCCGTTATTGCTATTAGTACTATCTAGTTATAATATGAATGTTGGGGAAGACCTCCCATTATTTACTTTGAAACAATGTACGTTTAATGAAATATCTTCGTATACATCCATCAAGCGTTTATCTTTGTTCTAATATGGATTTTTTAGTTACATCTAGAGTAATATATTGTCAATGAATTATATATGAAAAAAGTTGAGAGATTTTGTTGTTCGTTGCCCTTGCTACTTTTATATTTCATCCATATATGGTTTGTCTGGAAACAACTCCTATTTCCATCAAAATGTTGTTTTTGGTGTTGATGACCACAAGTTGTGACTTACCGCGTAATTTCCACAAAATGAGCAAAATTTAACAAAAAAAAAAGGCAAACTGATGCAAGCTACCTCTTGCTGCAACTCTATTACCAACTTCTCACCCCTAGCGTTAATGAACATTAAGTGTGTAACCCTACGGGTTCAAGAACATACAGACATGACCGAGAGACCTCATCGACCAATAATTAATAAAGGGACCTGGATGCCCATATTGACTCCCACATATTCAACGAAGATCTTAATAAGTTTGAACCACGATGTCAAGGATTCAGTTAATCCCGTGTACAATTACCTTTGTCTCGTGATCTTTACCTGCTCGAGATTCGATCGTCGGTAACGCCATACCTAGTTCAATCTCATTGGCGGAAAGTCTCTTTACTCGTTTCGTAATACAATATCGTCATGACTAAACTCATTAGATACATGCTTGCAAGCTACTTTCATTATCGTATTACCGAGAGGGCCCAGAGATATGTCTCCGTCCGACAGAGTAACAAATCCCAGTCTCGATCCATGCAAAACAACAAACATTTTCTGAGATACTTTAGGGCACCTTTATTATCACCTAGTTATGAAGTGACATTTGATATCCACAAAGCATTCTTCCGATATCGCCTACAAGCGCTGCTCGTGCACCACGGGAGAACGACAAACAATAAGGGTACTCGGACACACCAATCCTTTGTACAATCTTCATCGGTGGTGCTGCACTATCTCGGTTTGTTGCGATGCCCGACTGGATAGCTCCAACCGAGATGACTTTCATCGAACGTTGTTCTGTTGCCACTTTTAAATATCTTAAAAGTCCACCACAATATTAATTTTGATGCTTGATGAAAGACATGTGGCAGATGCTTCAAATGGTGGATGGTGGTCTGTTGATAGTAGTGATACAGGACAGAATGTCTAATAGTGGTATTCGACAATACACAGACCATGATCAACAATGAGAATGCCGCGGCGGACAATAGTGAGAGGAAATGTAAAGAAAAATCTGTGAAATTCATGAATCCAACTTAAAAAGGGTTTTGTATACACGTAAATTTGAAGTATACCCAATATCGAAGACCATAGACTTCATAAACTTAACCTTAAGCTTGTAAATCTGTACAGCAGTAGAATCTTGTCTTCTGGTTATTTAAATCAAAAGATACAAAATCTCATAAAGGTGTGATAGTGATTTTCATTTGTCATTGCTTTTAGACTTGGAAACACAATTTCAATGTCTCTTTGCTTATGTGAGACTTGAGGAATATGCTTAGTGGTGGTTCTTCTCAACAAAAGAACCACCACCAGATTTGTGGATCTGGTATGTGCAGCTCTACAATGATTAATTATATATGGCTGGAAACAAAAAAACTTCTATGAGGAGCTCGTAGTTGACCACTAACTGTGGGCGCAAGATGCTGCAACATCTGGAATGCGAGAATAATCAAATTCTGTTTGTGATGAGCATTTAATGCAGCTGGACTGTACTGCCTAGACAAGCATATAGTTGACTACAATAGCGTGTGGGCTCATACACATCTCAGGTGCATATATATATGCACAAAGTCTTTGATTCACGCTAAAGAAGCATCTCACATAAATGCGTGTGTTTACCGAGCTTGTATTACTAATAATTACGTAATCCTTCCATGTCATGATCTTTTTATAAATATTCGAAGGTAAGGGAAATGTGTTAGGACATGAAAATTACAATGGCCCCACGACATGATTATAATTTGTAATAGATTTTGGTGTCTTTTGTACATATAACATGTACAAACGCCCCACGACCCCTCCCTAGGGCGCCGCCAGTAGCAAATCCACACCGCCACTCTTCTTTCCAAAGATGCCACCAGCATAGGTGCGGTGGTGCTGGCCCAACGCGAAGTAGCCGGGTCCATGGACGCCGCACGGAAATCCATGGAGCGACTGGGGCGGCGCCATCGTGGATTACGTGTGCAGCAGCCTGGGCGGCGTCCCTGGTCATGCGGAGGTGGAGCTCCCCCGAGCCGGCCTATGGGATCCCGTAGCCTCTCTGGCAATGGTTGGCCAATGGTGGCACCAAGATCTGTGTCGGTTGTTCAAGTGGATGTCAGTGGCGCTATGAGGGGTCATTGAGGGATGTTGGTTCCCTGACAGCAATCCGGCGGCTGCGCGCATCATCAGGTGATGGCCCACTATGGATCCAGGCAGCTACTAGTTCAGGGTGGCGCGAATGCGAGTGAAATTCCTATCGGCCACATTCATGGCGGACGATGGTGGCATCTTGGCAATCATCTCCTTGTTGAAGGCATAGTTGCTTGTATTCTTGGTCATCTTGTTTCGGCTGCTCCAGGGAAAGCCCTAGATCAGGGCCTCCCGGATCCGATGATGATGGGCCCTTCGCGGCCCTTCTCCCTCTTGGGGGCATCGTCTTGGAGCAGATACTGGCTGGAGGGGGCAACAGGAGGAGTGATGTTGCATCTACCGCAACGGCGATGATGACAGGTAAACGCCACATGGAGCAGTAGAGCCTTGGTGACGTATGCGTGTTGATGGACATGCACAAGTGATTGCCTTGTTTGGCATCATGGTCGCATCGACAACATAATGGTCTGACAAAGTTAATGCATAGGTCGCTCCCGAAGATGGGACGACGGAAGATGGTTGCGGCTGGTTCTAGAGCGTGTGCATGCGATGAGTGTAGAGGATTTGCTAGGCCAGTTGGTGCTCTCTTTTGTCCAGCCGGTGGCTTGGTGAGGCCATCGATTAGATGGTGTGTGTTGATGCGAGGTCAAGGCACATCATGAAGTGTGTAGGTGTAGCGACTGTCGTTGCCACGAAGTCGACTTCGAGTTGATCCTTGTATTTGTTTTGTCGGGTCTGTTGAGTAATATAAAAAAATTGTTGTGTGCATCGCTTGATGCACAGGCCGAGCGTGATCCATCTTTAAAAAAAATTGTAACATGAAAAGCAATATTGTGTAAAAAATATGTGTTCTTTTCCCCTTTAATAATGGTGTACTCCCTTTTTTATTTAGTCCGCATATTAACTTTGGTCAAAGTCAAGCTTTCGATACTTTGACCAGGTTTATAAACAAAAATATTAGCATATACAATAACAAATTGATAATATTAGATTTATTATTAAATGTACTTTCACATCATATATATTTGTTATGGTAAATGATTATATTGTTTTCTATAAACTTGGTCAAACTGTATGAACTTTGACTTCAGTCAACTCTAATATGCAGAGTAAATAAAAATGGAGGGAGTACTACTTAGTATTACAAAAACATTTGCCAGCAGCATCGTGTTGTGATTAGCTAGACAAAGTTTCTCTAGAAAATAATGGAATGAACTAAATTTGTATCTCATAGGGTTACTATGGATGCTTGTGACGAAGCTTCAGTTAGTATAGATAAAAGATAGAGAATCCTCGTCACTAGTTGATCACAAAATGCATGATCACCGTCCAACGTAGAAAACACATTATAATTAGTTGTTCACTTACTTGGACTCATGGAAGGGATCGACTAATTATGGCTTCTCCTATCTACACAGTTAACACTTCCAGATGTGCTGATTGGATTTATTTAGCTCGAAGTTGACTTCGAATGGCATATTCGGAATCTCAATTAACGTGAGATGCTTTCTATATCATGTGGGGCTCAGCAATTAATGCACTTATCGTTTCGAATCGAAGGAGGCACATCTCAGTATAATCACGTGTCAGGAGCACATAAGCATGTGATCTATTTTGCATCTGGAATCATGTCTTATTAACACGGTTACACATGATACTAGGTTTCTCATGGTTGGTCTTATAGGAAAGTAACTTATTTTTTATGGCATAGTCAAAAACTAACTCTATAAATATGGTCTCTTTCATTCATACCTAGTACTTACTCACACATGTACTAGTAAAGCGATCCTCATCCTCTTTGTAGGTCCAAAAATCATAGTGATGGCCCATGCAAGCCAAGTCTTCATTTTCCTTACCTTCTCAAATTTAGCCATAGCCATGGCCACCCTTCCAATCTCATACGACCCTTATATAGGGAAGTGTAAGAGTAGTTGTGAAGAAGAGCTCAATCTATCTTTGTACCTCCACCAAATCGCTAGTGGACCAGCACACAACCAAGAAATAATTCTCAACCCTGGCTTTGAGAACTCGTTCGGTATGGTAGCTGTTAATGACTGGGAGATACATGCTGCCCCTGATTCCAGGTCAAGTATCATTGCTCGGGCAAAGGGAATGCATATCCAGGCAACCAAAAGTCAGGCCAATGGCGTTGCTTGGTTTCTTCCTTTCAGCATGGTGTTTCAGGATTCAAGGTATGTCCATGCAGGTTTAAACATGCAAGAATTATTTGTACGTTCAATATACAATTATTTTTTGGATGTTTAGTTTTTCAAATTGTTGTTACAATTTTAATAGGTTTGGCGGGTCTACGTTACAAGTGATGGGGGCAATTACAAGTGCAGATGGTGAGTTTGCTATTGTTGGTGGGACTGGAAAATTGTCGATGGCGCGTGGTACCGTGAAGTTCATAGCAATCCAGGCGCAAAGCAGCTCCATAGAGAACTACAGAAAAATTGATATTCATGCATTCTACACACCCTCGCTGACCGTAAGTTTAATTGGTGTTTGCACTGAAGTATAATTGTGGTATATCTATTATTTCCTATTTGCTAGACATTTTTGAGAAATTAAGTTCATAAATCTATTATATAGGAACCATATCTCTTGATGTCAAGAAAAACGTCTACATGTACACATAATATATCTTTTATACAATGATAGAATGATCAATACGTATTAGAAAGAAGAAACGAAAAACAAAACAGAAAATACAAGTTTCACTTTTATCTAGTAAAACCATTTCTGAAATATTTTTAGTCACTATTTTTGTTTATTAGACGAATAATAGGTGTCATAAATTTCATAGTGCTTGTTTGATTCCTTATTAAGGAGTATGCTAACAACTTATTTATCTACCTTTTACAGGTCTAAGACATAAAGAGCAAACATGCAGCGCTTCAGCTCGAAACACGAGCAAGTAATCCTGGAGAAATAAACTATGTGTTTTTCCATTATTGCTAATAGTACTATCTAGTTATAATATGAATGTTGGGGAAGACCTCCCATTATTTACTTTGAAACAATGTACGTTTAATGAAATATCTTCGTATACATCCATCAAGCGTTTATCTTTGTTCTTATATGGATTTTATAATTACGTCTAGAGTAATATATTGTCAATGAATTATATATGAAAAAAGTTTAGAGCATCTGTTGTTCGTTGCCCTTGCTACTTTTACATTCGATCCATATATGGTTTGTCTGGAATCAACTCCTATTTCCATCAAAATGTTGTTTTTGGTGTTGATGACCACAAGTTGTGACTTACCGCCTAATTTCCACAAAATGAGCAAAATTTAACAAAAATAGGCAAACTGATGCAAGCTACCTCTTGCTGCAACTCTATTACCAACTTCTCACCCCTAGCGTTAGTGAACATTAAGTGTGTAACCCTACGGGTTCGAGAACATGCAGACATGACTGAGACGCCTCTCCGATCAATAATTAATAAAGGGACCTGGATGCCCATATTGACTCCCGCATATTCAACGAAGATCTTAATCAGTTTGAACCACAATGTCAAGGATTCAGTTAATCCTGTGTCTTTGAACCTTTGTCTCGCGATCTTTGCCTGCTCGAGATTCGATCGTCGGTAACGCCGTACCTAGTTCAATCTCATTAGCGGAAAGTCTCTTTACTCATTTTGTAACACAATATCGTCATGACTAAACTCATTAGATACATGCTTGCAAGCTACTATCAATATCGTGTTACCGAGAGGGCCCAGAGATATGTCTCAGTATGACAGAGTAACTAATCCCAGTCTCGATCCATGCAAAACAACAAACACTTTCTGAGATACATTAGGGCACCTTTATTATCACCTAGTTATGAAGTGACATTTGATATCCACAAAGTATTCTTCCGATATCGCCTACAAGCTCTGCTCTTGCACCATGGGAGAACGACAAACAACTAGGGCACCCAGACACACCAATCGTTTGTACAATCTCCATCAGTGGTGCTGCACTATCTAGGGTTGCTGCGATGCGCAACTGGATAGCTCCAACCGAGAAGAATTTAATCGAATGTTGTTCTGTTGCCACTTTTAAATATCTTAAAAGTCCACCACAATATTAATTTTTATGCTTGATGAAAGAGATGCAGCAGAGGCTTCAAATGGTGGATGCTGGTCTGTTGATAGTAGTGATACAGGACAGAATGTCTAATAGTAGTATTCGACAATACACAGACCATGATCAACAATGACGATGCCGCGGCGGACAATAGTGAGAGGACATGTAAAGAAAAATCTGTGAAATTCATGAATCCAACTTAAAAAGGGTTTTATATACACATAAATTTGAAGTATACCCAATATTGAAGACCATAGACTTCATAAACTTTAACTTAAGCTTGTAAATCCGTACAGCAGTAGAATCTTGTCTTCTGGTTATTTAAATCAAAAGATACAAAATCTCATAAAGGTGTGATAGTGATTTTCACTTGTCATTGCTTTTAGACTTGGAAACACAATTTCAATGTCTCTTTGCTTATGCGAGACTTGAGGAATATGCTTACTGGTGGTTCTTCTCAACACAAGAACCACCACCAGATTTGTGGATCTGGTATGTGCGGCTCAACAATGATTACTTTTATATGGCTGGAAACAAAAAAACTTCTATGAGGAGCTCGTAGTTGACCACTAACTGTGTGCGCAACATGCCGCAACATCTGGAATGTGAGAAGAATCAAATTCTGTTTGTGATGAGCATTTAATGCAGCTAGACCGTACTGCCTAGACAAGCATATAGTTGACTACAATAGCGTGTGGGCTCATACACATCTCAGGTGCATATATATATATATGCACAAAGTCTTTGATTCACGCTAAAGAAGTATCTCGCATAAATGCGTGTGTTTACCGAGCTTGTATTACTAATAATTACGTAATCCTTTCATGTCATGATCTTTTTATAAATATACGAAGGTAAGGGAAATGTGTTAGGACATGAAAATTACAATGGCCCCATGACATGATTATAATTTATAATAGATTTTGGTGTCTTTTGTACATATAACATGTACAAACGCCCCACGACGCCTCCCCAGGGCGCCACCAGTAGCAAATCCACACCGCCACTCTTCTTTCCAAAGATGATACCAGCCGAGGTGCGGTGGTGCTGGCCCAATGCGAAGTAGCTGGGTCCATGGACGCCACACGGAAACCCGTGGAGCGGCTGGGACGGGGCCATCGTGGATTACGCGCGCAGCAGCCTAGGCGGCATCCCTGGTCATGCGGAGGTAGAGCTCCCTCGAACCGGCCGATTGGATCCCGTAGCCTCTCTGGCAATGGTTGGCCAATGGTGGCACCAAGATCTGTGTCAGTTGTTCAAGTGGATGCCAGTGGCGCTATGAGGGGTCATCGATGGATGTTGGTTCCCTGACAGCAATCCGGCGGCTGCGCGCATCATCAGGGGATGACCCACTATGGATCCAGGCAGCTAGTAGTTCAGCGTGGCGCGAATGCGAGTGAAATTCCTATCGGCCACATTCATGGCGGACGATGGTGGCATCTTGGCCATCATCTCCTTGTTGAAGGCATAGTTGTTTGTATTCTTGGTCATCTTGTTTCAGCTGCTCCAGGGAAAGCCCTAGATCAGGGCCTCCCGGATCCGATGATGATGGGCCCTTCGCGGCCCTTCTCCCTCTTGGGGGCATCGTCTTGGAGCAGATATTGGCTGGAGGGGGCAACAGGAGGAGTTTTGTTGCATCTACCGCAACGATGACAATGACAGGTAAACGCGGCGTGGAGCAGTGGAGCCTTGGTGACGTATGTGTGTTGATGGACGTGCGCAGGTGATTGCGTTGTTTGGCCTCATGGTCGCATCGACAACATAATGTCAGACAAAGTTAATGCATAGGTCGCTCCTGAAGATGGGACGACAGAAGAAGGTTGCGGCTGGTTCTAGAGCTTGTGCATGCGGTGAGTGCAGAGGATTTGCTAGGCCAGTTGGTGCTCTCTTTTTTCCAACCGGTGGCTTGGTGAGGCCATCGGATTAGATGGTGTGTGTTGATGCGAGGTCAAGGCACATCATGAAGTGTGTAGGTGTAGCGACTGTCGTTGCCATGAAGTCGACTTCGAGTTGATCCTTGTATTTGTTTTGTTGGGTCTGTTGAGTAATATATAAAATGGTTGTGTGCATTGCTTGATGCACAGGCCGAGCGTAATCCATCTTTTAAAAAAAATTGTAACATGAAAAACAATATTGTGTCAAACAAATGTGTTCATTTTCCCCTTTAATAATGGTGTACTACTTAGTATTACAAAAACATTTGCCAGCAGCATCGTGTTGTGATCAGCTAGACAAAGTTTCTCTAGAAAATAATGGAATGAACTAAATTTGTATCCCATAGGGTTACTATGGATGCTTGTGACGAAGCTTCAGTTAGTACAGATAAAAGATAGAGAATCCTCGTCACTAGTTGATCACAAAATGCATGATCACCGTCCAACGTAGAAAAACACATTATAATTAGTTGTTTACTTACTTGGACTCATGAAGGGATCGACTAATTATGGCTTCTCCTATCTACACAGTTAAAACTTCCAGATGTGCTGATTGGATTTATTCAGCTCGAAGTTGACTTCGAATGGCATATTCGGAATCCCAATTAACGTGAGATGCTTTCTATATCATGTGGGGCTGAGCAATTAATGCACTTATCGTTTCGAATCGAAGGAGGCACATCTCAGTATAATCACGTGTCAGGAGCACATAAGCATGTGATCTATTTTGCCTCTCGAATCATGTCTCATTAACACGGTTACACATGATACTAGGTTTCTAATGGTTGGTCTTATAGGAAAGTAACTTAATTTTTTATGGCATAGTCAAAAACTAACTCTATAAATATGGTCTCTTTCATTCATACCTAGTACTTACTCACACACGTACTAGTAGAGAAATCCTCATCCTCTTTGTAGGTCGAAAAATCATAGTGATGGCGGACAATAGTGAGAGGAAATGTAAAGAAAAATCTGTGAAATTCATGAATCCAACTTAAAAAGGGTTTTGTATACACGTAAATTTGAAGTATACCCAATATCGAAGACCATAGACTTCATAAACTTCAACTTAAGCTTGTAAATCTGTACAGCAGTAGAATATTGTCTTCTGGTTATTTAAATCAAAAGATACAAAATCTCATAAAGGTGTGATAGTGATTTTCATTTGTCATTGCTTTTAGACTTGGAAACACAATTTCAATGTCTCTTTGCTTATGCGAGACTTGAGGAATATGCTTAGTGGTGGTTTTCTCAACAAAAGAACCACCACCAGATTTGTGGATCTGGTATGTGCAGCTCTACAATCATTAATTATATATGGCTAGAAACAAAAAAACTTCTATGAGGAGCTCCTAGTTGACCACTAACTGTGTACGCAACATGCTGCAACATCTGGAATGCGAGAAGAATCAAATTCTGTTTGTGATGAGCATTTAATGCAGTTGGACTGTACTGCCTAGATAAGCATATAGTTGACTACAATAGCGTGTGGGCTCATACACATCTCAGGTGCATATATATATGCACAAAGTCTTTGATTCACGCTAAAGAAGCATCTCGCATAAATGCGTGTTTTTACCGAGCTTGTATTACTAATAATTACGTAATCCTTTCATGTCATGATCTTTTTATAAATATAGGAAGGTAAGGGAAATGTGTTAGGACATGAAAGTTACAATGGCCCCACGACATGATTATAATTTGTAATAGATTTTGGTGTCTTTTGTACATATAACATGTACAAACGCCCCACAACCCCTCCCATGGGCGCCGCCAGTAGCAAATCCACACCGCCACTCTTCTTTCCAAAGATGCCACCAACATAGGTGCGGTGGTGCTGGCCCAACGCGAAGTAGCCGGGTCCATGGACGCCGCACAGAAACCCGTGGAGCGATTGGGGCGGGGCCATCGTGGATTACGCGCGCAGCAGCCTAGGCGGCGTCCCTGATCATGCGGAGGTGGAGCTCCCCCGATCCGGCCGATGGGATCTCGTAGTCTCTCTGGCAATGGTTGGCCAATGGTGGCACCAAGATCTGTGTCGGTTGTTCAAGTGGATGTCAGTGGCGCTATGAGGGGTCATTGAGGGATGTTGGTTCCCTGACAGCAATCCGGCGGCTGGGCGCATCATCAAGGGATGACCCACTATGGATCCAGGCAGCTACTAGTTCAGGGTGGCGCGAATGCGAGTGAAATTCCTATCGGCCACATTCATGGCGGACGATGGTGGCATCTTGGCCATCATCTCCTTGTTGAAGGCATAGTTTCTTGTATTCTTGGTCATCTTGTTTCGGCTGCTCCAGGGAAAGCCCTAGATCAGGGCCTCCCGGATCCAATGATGATGGGCCCTTCGCGGCCCTTCTCCCTCTTGGGGGCATCGTTTTGGAGCAGATACTGGCAGGAGGGGGAAACAGGAGGAGTGATGTTGCATCTACCGCAACGACGACGATGATAGGTAAACGCGGCATGGAGCAGTGGAGCCTTGGTGACGTATGCGTGTTGATGGACATGTACAGGTGATTGCGTTGTTTGGCAACATGGTCGCATCGACGACATAATGGTCTGACAAAGTTAATGCATAGGTCGCTCCTGAAGATGGGATGATAGAAGAAGGTTGCGGCTGGTTCTAGAGCATGTGCATGCTATGAGTGGAGAGGATTTGCTAGGCCAGTTGGTGCTCTCTTTTTTCCAGCCGGTGGCTTGGTGAGGCCATCGGATTAGATGGTGTGTGTTGATGCGAGGTCAAGGCACATCATGAAGTGTGTAGGTGTAGCGACTTTCGTTGCCATCAAGTCGGCATCGAGTTGATCCTTGTATTTGTTTTGTCGGGTCTGTTGAGTAATATAAAAAATTGTTGTGTGCATCGCTTGATGCACAGGCCGAGTGTGATCCATCTTTAAAAAAAGTGTAACGTGAAAAACAATATTGTGTCAAAAAATGTGTTCCTTTTCCACTTTAATAATGGTGTACTCCCTCTGTTTATATTTAGTCCGCGTATTAACTTTGGTCAAAGTCAAACTTTTGATACTTTGACCAGGTCTATAAACAAAAATATTAGCATATACAATAACAAATCGATAACATTAGATTTATTATTAAATGTACTTTCACATCATATATATTTGTTATGGTAAATGATTAAATTGTTTTCTATAAACTTGGTCAAACTGTATGAACTTTGACTTCAGTCAACTCTAATATGCAGAGTAAATAAAAATGGAGGAAGTACTACTTAGTATTACAAAAACATTTGCCAGCAGCATCATGTTGTGATCAGCTAGACAAAGTTTCTCTAGAAAATAATGGAATGAACTAAACTTGTATCCCATAGGGTTTCTATGGATGCTTGTGACGAAGCTTCAGTTAGTAGAGATAAAAGATAGAGAATCCTCGTCACTAGTTGATCACAAAATGCATGATCACCGTCCAATGTAGAAAACACATTATAATTAGTTGTTCACTTACTTGGACTCATGGAAGGGATCTACTAATTATGGCTTCTCCTATCTACACAGTTAACACTTCCAGATGAGCTGATTGGATTTATTCAGCTCGAAGTTGACTTCGAATGGCATATTCGGAATCCCAATTAACGTGAGATGCTTTCTATATCATGTGGGGCTCAGCAATTAATGCACTTATGGTTTAGAATCGAAGGAGGCACATCTCAGTATAATCACGTGTCAAGAGCACATAAGCATGTGATCTATTTTGCATCTGGAATCATCTCTCATTAACACGGTTACACATGATACTAGGTTTCTCATGGTTGGTCTTATAGGAAAGTAACCTATTTTTTATGTCATAGTCAAAAACTAACTCTATAAATATGGTCTCTTTCATTCATACCTAGTACTTACTCACACACGTACTAGTAGAGAGATCCTCATCCTCTTTGTAGGTCAAAAAATCATAGTGATGGCCCATGCAAGCCATGTCTTCATTTTCCTTACCTTCTCAAATTTAGCCATAGCCATGGCCACCCTTCCAATCTCATATGACCCTTATATAGGGAAGTGTAAGAGTAGTTGTGAGGAAGAGCTCAATCTATCTTTGTACCTCCACCAAGTCGCTAGTGGACCAGCCCACAACCAAGAAATAATTCTCAACCCTGGCTTTGAGAACTCGTTCGGTATGGTAGCCGTTAATGACTGGGAGATACATGCTGCCCCTGATTCCACGTCAAGTATCATTGCTCGGGCAAAGGGAATGCATATCCAGGCTACCAAAAGTCAGGCCAATGGCGTTGCTTGGTTTCTTCCTTTCAGCATGGTCTTTCAGGATTCAAGGTATGTCCATGCAGGTTTAAACATGCAAGAATTATTTGTACGTTCAATATACAATTATTTTCTGGAGGTTTAGTTTTTCAAATTGTTGTTACAATTTTAATAGGTTTGGCGGGTCTACGTTACAAGTGATGGGGGCAATTACTAGTGCAGATGGTGAGTTTGCTATTGTTGGTGGGACTGGAAAATTGTCGATGGCGCGTGGTACTGTGAAGTTCATAGCAATCCAGGCGCAAAGCAGCTCCATAGAGAACTACAGAAAAATTGATATTCATGCATTCTACACACCCTCCCTGACCGTAAGTTTAATTGGTGTCTGCACTGAAGTATAATTGTGGTATATATATTATTTCCTATTTGCTAGCCAGTTTTGAGAAATTAAGTTTATAAATCTATTATATAGGAACCATATCTGTTGATGTCAAGAAAAACGTCTACATGTACACATAGTATATCTTTTATACAATATAGAATGATCAATACGTATTTGAAAGAAGAAACGAAAAACAAAACAGAAAATACAATTTTCACTTTTATCGAGTAACACTATTTTTGAAATATTTTTAGACACTATTTTTGTTTATTAGACGAATAATAGGTGTCGTAAATTTCATAGTGCTTGTTTGATTCCTTATTAAGGAGTATGCTAACAACTTATTTGTCTACCTTTTACAGGTCTAGGACATAAAGAACAAACATGCAGCGCTTCAGCTCGAAACACGAGCAAGTAATCCTGGAGAAATAAACTATGTGTTTTTCCGTTATTGCTAGTAGTACTATCT
This sequence comes from Triticum dicoccoides, assembly GCF_002162155.2. Classification (NCBI taxonomy): domain Eukaryota; kingdom Viridiplantae; phylum Streptophyta; class Magnoliopsida; order Poales; family Poaceae; genus Triticum; species Triticum dicoccoides. The sequence continues at coordinate 649,620,240 of NC_041387.1, forward strand.
AGTTATAATATGAATGTTGGGGAAGACCTCCCATTATTTACTTTGAAACAATGTATGTTTAATGAAATATCTTCGCATACATCCATCAAGCGTTTATCTTTGTTCTTATATGGATTTTATAATTACATCTAGAGTAATATATTGTCAATGAATTATATATGAAAAAAGTTTAGAGCATCTGTTGTTCGTTGCCCTTGCTACTTTTACATTCGATCCATATATGGTTTGTCTGGAAACGACTCCTATTTCCATCAAAATGTTGTTTTTGGTGTTGATGACCACAAGTTGTGACTTACCGCGTAATTTCCATAAAATGAGCAAAATTTAACAAAAAAAAGGCAAATTGATGCAAGCTACCTCTTGCTGCAACTCTATTACCAATTTCTCACCCCTAGCGTTAATGAACATTAAGTGTGTAACCCTACGGGTTCGAGAACATGCAGACATGACCGAGACACCTCTCCGATCAATAATTAATAAAGGAACCTGGATGCCCATATTGACTCCCGCATATTCAACGAAGATCTTAATCAGTTTGAACCACGATGTCAAGGATTCAGTTAATCCCGTGTACAATTACCTTTGTCTCGCGATCTTTTCCTGCTCGAGATTCGATCGTCGGTAACGCCATACCTAGTTCAATCTCATTAGCGGGAAGTCTCTTTACTCGTTTCGTAATACAATATTGTCATGACTAAACTCATTAGATACATGCTTGCAAGCTACTATCAATATCGTGTTACCGAGAAGGCCCAGAGATATGTCTTAGTCCGACAGAGTAACAAATCCCAGTCTCGATCCATGCAAAACAACAAACACTTTTTGAGATACATTAGGGCACCTTTATTATCACCTAGTTATGAAGTGACATATGATATCCACAAAGCATTCTTACGATATCGCCTACAAGCGCTGCTCTTGCACCATGGGAGAACGAAAAACAGCTAGGGCACCCAGACACACCAATCGTTTGTACAATCTCCATCAGTGGTGCTGCACTATCTAGGGTTGCTGCGATGCGCGACTGGATAGCTCCAACCGAGAAGACTTTCATCGAACGTTGTTCTGTTGCCACTTTTAAATATCTTAAAAGTCCACCACAATATTAATTTTGATGCTTGATGAAAGAGATGTGGTAGAGGCTTCAAATGGTGGATGGTGGTTTGTTGATAGTAGTGATATAGGACAGAATGTCTAATAGTGGTATTCGACAATACACAGACCATGATCAACAATGACGATGCCGCGGCGGACAATAGTGAGAGGAAATATAAAGAAAAATCTGTGAAATTCATGAATCCTACTTAAAAAGGGTTTTGTATACACGTAAATTTGAAGTATACCCAATATCGAAGACCATAGACTTCATAAACTTCAACTTAAACTTGTAAGTCCGTACAGCAGTAGAATCTTGTCTTCTGGTTATTTAAATCAAAAGATACAAAATCTCATAAAGGTATGATAGTAATTTTCACTTGTCATTGCTTTTAGACTTGGAAACACAATTTCAATGTCTCTTTGCTTATGCGAGACTTGAGGAATATCCTTACTGGTGGTTCTTCTCAACACAAGAACCACCACCAGATTTGTGGATCTGGTATGTGCAACTCTACAATGATTACTTATATATGGTTGGAAACAAAAAAACTTCTATGAGGAGCTCGTAGTTGACCACTAACTGTGTGTGCAACATGCCGCAACATCTGGAATGTGAGAAGAATCAAATTATGTTTGTGATGAGCATTTAATGCAGCTAGACCGTACTGCCTAGACAAGCATATAGTTGACTACAATAGCGTGTGGGCTCATACACATCTCAGGTGCATATATATATGCACAAAGTCTTTGATTCACGCTAAAGAAGCATCTCACATAAATATGTGTGTTTACCGAGCTTGTATTACTAATAATTATGTAATCCTTTCATGTCATGATCTTTTTATAAATATACGAAGGTAAGGGAAATGTGTTAGGACATGAAAATTACAATGGCCCCACGACATGATTATAATTTATAATAGATTTTGGTGTCTTTTGTACATATAACATGTACAAACACCCCACGACCCCTCCCCAGGGCGACACCAGTAGCAAATCCACACCGCCACTCTTCTTTCCAAAGATGACACCAGCCGAGGTGCGGTGGTGCTGGCCCAACGCGAAGTAGCCGGGTCCATGGATGCCACACGGAAACCCGTGGAGCGGCTGGGACGGGCCCATCGTGGATTACGCGCGCAGCATCCTAGGCAGCATCCCTGGTCATGCGGAGGTAGAGCTCCCTCGAACCGGCCGATGGGATCCCGTAGCCTCTCTGGCAATGGTTGGCCAATGGTGGCACCAAGATCTGTGTCAGTTGTTCAAGTGGATGTCAGTGGCGCTATGAGGGGTCATCGAGGGATGTTGGTTCCCTGACAGCAATCCGGCGGCTGCGCGCATCATCAGGGGATGGCCCACTATGGATCCAGGCAGCTACTAGTTCAGGGTGGCGCGAATGCGAGTGAAATTCCTATCGGCCACATTCATGGCGGACGATGGTGGCATCTTGGCCATCATCTCCTTGTTGAAGGCATAGTTGCTTGTATTCTTGGTCATCTTGTTTCGGCTGCTCCAGGGAAAGCCCTAGATCAGGGCCTCCCGGATCCGATGATGATGGGCCCTTCGCGACCCTTCTCCCTCTTGGGGGCATCGTCTTGGAGCAGATACTAGCTGGAGGGGGCAACAGGAGGAGTGGTGTTGCATCTACCGCAACGACGACGATGACAGGTAAACGCGGCCTGGAGCGGTGGAGCCTTGGTGACGTATGCGTGTTGATGGACGTGCACAGGTGATTGCGTTGTTTGGCATCATGGTTGAATCAACGACATAATGGTCTGACAAAGTTAATGCATAGGTCGCTCCCGAAGATCGGACGACGTAAGAAGGTTGCGGCTGGTTCTAGAGCGTGTGCATGCGATGAGTACAGAGGATTTGCCAGGCCAGTTGGTTCCCTCTTTTTTCCAGCCGGTGGCTTGGTGAGGCCATCGGATTAGATGGTGTGTGTTGATGCGAGGTTAAGGCACATCATGAAGTGTGTAGGTGTAGCGACTGTCGTTGCCATGAAGTCGACTTCGAGTTGATCCTTGTATTTGTTTTGTCGGGTCTGTTGAGTAATATAAAAAATTGGTGTGTGCATCGCTTGATGCACAGGCCGAGGGTGATCCATCTTTAAAAAAAATTGTAACATGAAAAACGATATTGTGTCAAAAAAATGTGTTCCTTTTCCCCTTTAAATATGGTGTACTCCCTCTGTTTTTATTTAGTCCGCGTATTAACTTTGGCCAAAGTCAAGCTTTCGACACTTTGACCAGGTTTATAAACAAAAATATTAGCATATACAATAACAAATCGATAATATTAGTTTTATTATTAAATGTACTTTCACATAATATATATTTGTTATGGTAAATGATTATATTGTTTTCTATAAACTTGGTCAAACTGTATGAACTTTGACTTCAGTTAACTCTAATATGCAGAGTAAATAAAAATGGAGGGAGTACTACCTAGTATTACAAAAACATTTGCCAGCAGCATCGTGTTGTGATCAGCTAGACAAAGTTTCTCTAGAAAATAATGGAATGAACTAAATTTGTATCCCATAGGGTTACTATGGATGCTTGTGACAAAGCTTCAGTTAGTAGAGATAAAAGATAGAGAATCCTCATCACTAGTTGATCACAAAATGCTTGATCACCGTCTGATGGAGTCATGTACCTAGGGTAGGGTCACAGACCTGATCTAATTACCCTGCCCAAGGACAGCCTTAGAAGAGATCACCTTCCAGTCGACCTACGAGGGACTCACTCGACTGACTTGAAGGACTCGACCACGAAGACTCACTCGACCACCAGAAGGTCAAGAGGCACTCTGCACTGCAACGGTCTGTAATTAAGTAGACTTTATGATAGTAAAGACACTTTATGTGGGGCATTATCAGTAACGCCCCGGACTTAATGTACCTTAAACCCTTCATTACGTGGGTTGGCTGGGGACCTGGAGCACTCTATATAAGCCACCCCCCTCCACAGGCAGAAGGGTTCGGCACCCTGTAATCCATATACAGATAATCCACTCGACCGCCTCCGGGCTCCGAGACGTAGGGCTTTTACTTCCTCCGAGAAGGGCCTGAAATCGTACATCTCTTGTGCTTACAACCTCTCCATAGCTAGGACCTTGCCTCTCCATACCTACCCCCACTCTACTGTCAGACTTAGATCCACGACAGTTGGCGCCCACCGTGGGGCAGGTGTTTTAGCGATTTTGTGGAGAAGTTGCGATTCTTCCGAGTACTTTCATCATGGTAGCTTCTGGGGTTTTGGTCGAGGGTCGAGAGATTCGTCTCGGTGCTCTCACCTTCGTCGCCGACGACTCCGCCTGGCTCCAGGAGGCTCCACTCGACGTCGATGCGCTCCCCGTCCGCGGTGCGACGCATTTTCACGCATGTGTCCGCGGCGTTCTGCTGCGGCAACCGACGACCCCATATCGGTCGACTCCCCTATCGACCACCCTCTCGGTCTCCCGCCAGCGCAAGCGCTCGGGTCGGTCGAGGCTTCAGCGGTGGGTGAGACACGCGGTGGCTCGCCAGACGGCCACCACCCAAGTTGCGGCAATCGAGCCCGACGAGTCTCTCTACGGCATGTTCGATCTGTCGACTGGCTCCGTAGAGACTTCATCCGAATGCGATAGCAGTGATCCAGCGGCGGAAATCCTGATGGTCGACGGGCCTCGCAGCCCTCCTGGCTTCGCCCGTGATGGTGGGGCAGGCGACGGAGGCGACCCCGCACGAGACCACGAAGAGTACCAGCCCGAGCCACTCAACTCTCTGCAAAGAGAGGAACTTCGTCGCAGGAACATGGATGCCCTGCATACTCCCATCGCAGGAGAAACCCCCGAGGCTCGCGCCTTGGAGGAGGCACGTTTGGCCAATTTGGCCGAACGCGCTCGCCTGGAGAATCTTCAGCGAGCACTCGACGAGCGCGCGCGGCAACGAGTTCCCGACGCTAGTCGACGTCAACTCTTCCCGCCGACTCAGGTCTATCGAACCCCAATCCAGAATTTAGCAGCTGCGACCCGTATAGCAGAGTCCATCCAGCCCTCTCAGTCGGAAGCTGGCAGAGGCTTGATGCAGATCAGGGATCTGCTCTGGGCAGCAGGAGATCAGAATTCAGCCGTGTCGCAGTCGCGCAACAGAATTCACAGTCGATCCGTCGCTGCGAATACGGTTCAGTCGGCTCATAGTCCCAGATTGCCTCCGCGGCGTGAAGGGCGCGAGAATCGGCGAAACCAATATGGAGACCGACACGACCGAGATGATAGGCGTCGAGTGCCCACTTCCCCTCCGAGGGGTGGGTCTTACGCTCCTCGGCAGCAAGATGACAGACGTCAGCTCAGTGCGGGGCGAAGAGTTCCAGTCGACCCTAGAGAACCAGGCTTCGACGCGCGATCCATTATCGTGCAAGGCTTGGTCGACCGGAACAGAGCCCATCGAGGTGGACTCGACAGAGATGCGCCCACGAGCAGTCGAGTGCATGTTTCTGGTCCGGAATGTTTCAGCAGAGCTATCAGAGCCGCAGTGATTCCTCCCAATTTCAGGTTGGCAACAGGAGTCAGCAAGTTCACCGGTGAGTCCAAGCCTGAAACTTGGCTTGAGGACTACCGAGTGGCAGTTCAGATTGGTGGTGGGAATGACGAGGTGGCCATGAAGCATTTGCCCCTCATGTTGGAAGGTTCTGCCAGAGCGTGGTTGAATCAGTTACCTCCTAGCAGTATTTACACTTGGGAAGATCTGTCCCGAGTGTTTGTCAGAACGTTTGAAGGAACTTGCAAGCGACCGGCTGGATTGACGGAGCTGCAAGTCTGTGTGCAGAAGACCAATGAGACTCTCAGGGAGTATATTCAGAGATGGATCACTTTGCACCATACTGGTGGCAGTCGACAAGTTCACCAAGTGGATTGAGGCTAAACCAATCAAGAACCTTGACGCCGGTACTGCTGTTAGCTTCATCAGGGAACTGATATTCAGATATGGAGTCCCGCACAGCATCATTACGGATAATGGGTCAAACTTTGACTCGGAAGAGTTCAGGGATTTCTGCAACTCTCAAGGCACACGAGTCGACTACGCTTCGGTCGCCCATCCGCAGACGAATGGACAAGCAGAGCGAGCCAATGGCCTAATTCTCAAGGTATTGGAACCCCGGCTGATGCGTGATCTCAAGCATGCAGCTGGAGCATGGGTCGACGAACTTCCCTCGGTGCTTTGGGGACTGCGGACCACACCTAATCGGTCGACCGGAAGAACTCCATTCTTCTTGGTCTACGGAGCTGAAGCAGTCTTGCCGAGTGATCTTCTCCACAATGCTCCTCGAGTTGAGATCTACAACGAAGCAGAAGCTGAACAAGCGCGGCAGGACGCAGTCGACCTTTTAGAGGAAGAAAGGGAGATGGCTCTGATCCGATCGACCATCTACCAACAAGATTTGCGTCGTTTCCACGCCAGAAATGTGAGGGGTCGAGCCTTCCAGGAAGGAGATTTAGTTCTCCGAGTGGATCAGAAGAAACATCACAAGCTTGCTCCTTCTTGGGAAGGACCCTTCATCGTCACCAAAGTTCTCCACAACAGGGCGTACCATCTTGTCAGGACCCCGACTCAATGCCACATCGATCTAGCATGTAACACCTCATATCACTTTGCGGCCTCACGCACGGTATTCCCACGGGTGTCGCCTTACCTTTGCCCGGGACCGTTTGCGCCTTTTGGCACACGTATATGACAGTGTCGCTAGCATCCATATGATAAGGAGCCCGGGCTGACATGGCTAGTCGTAAACCCAAAGTGGCACAGACTTACAGGGACAGGCATCCATGACCCAACATCGAACGTGTCGGTCATCAGCGGGTGAATCCAGGCTGTAGCACTGGGCTAGCAGGACTCCGGTGAACCGGGCTGTAGCGGGCTAACAGGACTCCGGTATTCATCGCGTGACATTTCCCCGAAGGGACAGACACAGGAACGAAGAAGGACACATGCCGGCCAGCCTAAGTGTTCCGGAGCAGTAGCAAGCTACCATGGCTCAGTGAAACACTAGGAGACATTTCCCGGTAAGAGAGGCTACTAAAGATAAACAACTAGATGGTCAGATCCCACACATACCAAGCATTTCAATAACATACACACAATATGCTCGATATGTGCAAATACAACATGGCATCACAACATGACTCTACAAATCAAGTATTTATTCATTAGGCTCCGAGGAGTGAGATATTACAAACATAGGTCTCATGACCCAACATTCAGAGCATACCAATCAAAGCACAAGCGGAAGCTATCATGTCTGAGTACAGACATCTATAAATGAAAAAGGCTGAGAAGCCTGACTATCTACCAGATCCTGCCGAGGGCTCAAGATCGTAGCTGAGGTAACAAGCTAAACGTCGAAGTCCACGTGGAACTACTAGTGAGACTGAAGTCTCTCTGCAAAAACATAAAATAGGCAAACGTGAGTACAAATGTACCCAGCAAGACTTACATCAGAACTATCTACATATGCATCATTATCAACAAAGGGATGGTGGGGTTTAACTGCAGCAAGCCAGCTTTGACTCGGTGGCTATCCTGAACTACGACTGCGAGTAACTTTTTTGAGGTGGCGCACACGAGTCCACATATTCACCATATCAATACACCACTATGGATCCGCTCCCGTCTCCCTAAGAGAACGCCATCCATAGCACTCACGCTTATCTTGCGTATTTTAGAGTATCCACTTTCACTTGTCTATGAACTGATATAAGCAACCCAGAAGTCCTTTTCCGCGGACACGGCTATTCGAATAGATTAGGTTAACCCTGCAGGGGTGTACTTCTTCACACACGCTCTCACCACTTACCGTCGTTTACACGACATGTACTCGGCAACCTTCAAGCGGAAGCCCAACGTGGGTGTCGGCCACGACCTACCTAATCACCTAAGTCTCTAGTCCAGGTTTATCGCCTATTCAGGTTCCATCCATGAGGAGATCCGGCCGGAGTTTCGCTCACAGCCCCAAACGATGTGAACAGGGTTCCCGAGACACCAAACGGGCGCCCGGTACACCGTGCCACGTGCCTACCGCATCACAGCCCACCCCTACGGTCAGCGCTGTCCACGGCCTCCAGCATACTACAAACACCAGAAACTACTTGCAACTCCTGGACAGAGGACAAGGGTGATCAAGAAGCCGAGAGGGTCCATTGGTTTCGGGCCCAATGCGTGGTAGTAGCTGAATCATGGATCACAAACACAGAACTCAGTTCCTGAGGACGGCTGCAATGAGACAACCCACCATGTACTCCTACATGGCCTCTCACCGCTACCTTTACCAAATCGTGTTCACACACTTAGCTCACACACAGTAGGACATGTTCACACACCTCTGATTCATCCCTGATGAATCAGACCTGACTCAACTCTAAGCAGTAGCAGGCATGACAAACAAACATGAATGAGTAGGCACATCAGGGCTCAAACAACTCCTACTCATGCTAGTGGGTTTCATCTATTTACTGTGGCAATGACAGGTCATGCAAAGGATAAAGGGGTTCAGCTACCGCAGCAAGTAACAGTTGAATCGTTGTTGTCCTAATGCAGTAAAAGAGAGCAGGAGCGAGAGAGTGGGATTGTATCGAAATGAACAAGGGGGTTTTGCTTGCCTGGCACTTCTGAAGATAACATTGAGTCTTCATCAGTGTCAACGATCACATCATCGGTATCACGTCTATCGAGAGGGGACAAATACCGGCAACACAGAAGGGAACACAATCAATGCAATGCACAATATGATGCATGATCATGACATGGCAAAATGAATGTGTGTTGGGCTAATGCAACTAAAACCAGATTAAATGGAGTTGGTTTGAATCCAAGATTCAAATTCAAACTCCATATGTGGATATTTAAATGCCCTTTATATGATTTGTGCTAAACAGCAGCTATAAGTTGTTCTAACATGCATGAAAATGGTACAGATGGATTCCTTGAATTTTTCTGATAATTTTTCATATATAAATTATTTAATTTGGAGTTACGGTTAATTTTCTATGATTTATAGAAGCTTATATAATTTTCTGGAATTTCCTGAATTATAAAAAATCCAGAAAATGGTTTATTGCGTCAGCCCCACGTCACAGTGACGTCAGCAGGGTCAACGGGCTGGTCCAGGTCAAACCTGACATGTGGGGGCCACACGTCAGTGACACAGGAGCTAATCCCGGTCAAACCCAGCGCTGACTGGGGTTTGACCAGGGGTGGGGCCCGCTGTCAGTGGCCTAGGGGGTTAGTTACTGGGGTCATTAGCGCTAATGACGACGCCATGTCAGATGCGCCGGCGATGAGTCGCCGGTGACCACAGAACACGGCGGGGCACACCGGACTTGCGCTAGAGGCGTCAGTTTGGCGCGCTGAGGGCACCAGGGGATGGCCCTTGCTCCCGCGCATCCAGAGGACCGAGTGGGAGGTCGTGGGGTCGACGGAGCTCGTCGGAACGGAGCTCGCGGCGGCGGCCGGAGTTCGGGCGAGACGCGAGCGAGAGCTAGGGGGCACGGGAAGGCGAGCTGGGGCGTGCTACGAGCTTGTGGAGACGGTCTGAGCACGATGGTGCACTCAGGTGGGAGCTCCAGTGGCTCTGGCCACGATGGCGACGAGGCACGGCGGCGGCGAGCTTCGGCCGTGGTGGAAGAAGGGGGCTAGGGGACGAAGTCAGGTGCGGGGATTGAGGGTAAGAGAAGAGGAACTCACGGGGAGTCGGACGAGACGCTAAGTGGGCTCGGGGACGTCCTGTCGGCGGCGAATCGAACGGCGGCGAGTTCCGGTGGCCGAGGAGGGGAACGGCGACGTGGGCGGCGATGCAGGGCTCCCGGCGTCACGTGAGTTGGTGGAGACGAAGAAGAAAGTGCGGCGGTTCTTCTGGAGGCATCGGCGAGGCGAGGGGTGGCCGGTGGCCGCGGCGAACAGCGTCGGAGGCGACGGCTGCGCTCGGCACGAGAGGGAGAGAGAAACAGAGGAGGATAGGGACGGAGGGAAAGAGCGAGGAGAGTGAGAGAGGGAGCCAGGGGCTGCGTGGCGTCGCGGGAGGCGACCAGGGGAGGAGGAGGCAGCCAGGCAGGGAGGAGGTGGCCGGGGCGCGTGGCCGCGCGCGCCGGGCGCGTGCCCGTCCTCCTGGCAGAGGAGGAAGGCGACAGGGGAGGGAGGCGGCGGTGGGCTGGGCCAGCGGGAGGAGCTGGCCAGCTGGGCCGGCTACAGGTAAGTGGCCCAGGTAGTCTCTCTCTCTCTTTTTATTTCCGTTTTTATTCTGTTTTTGTTTTATTTAAATTATTTTTCCACTGTTTTGAATTTTAAAAATAATTCAAACAATGCTAAAAACTCCTCTGAATATTTTATAATGCTAGATGGACTTTTCCAAAAGCTTATAAAATATTTCAGGGGTATTTAAATTATATTCTAATTATATGAATATAATTCAAATTCAAATAGCTAAAGATTTAAATTCAAAGTCCCAAGAATAAATCCTTAAAAATGTTCAATATTTTGGTTGGGACCAGAATCCTTACCAAAAATTATCAAACATTTAAGAGGAGCACTTTGGAGCAATGAATGAGATTTCCAGGGTTTTTGCCCCTCTTTTATTTAGGGTTTTGAGGCTTCCAACATTCCTCAATTCAAGTTTCAAAAATATAGACATGATGCACACATGAAGCTAGCCTAGAGCAAAGCCAGAAGCTAGGGATGTGACAACTCACCCCCACTAAACAAGAATCTCGTCTCGAGATTCAAGCATAGGGTAGGATGAAGGGGAAACGCAAACTAGTACAATCTTCACGATCCAGTTGCACTTCAAATGGATTTTGATTTGTCCACCATCTTTATCTTGAAGTCTTGCTCTGAGAAATCCTGCCAACATGATCTGGAGAGAAGAAGGAGACTCTAGAAGGGTCGATTTTCTCGAAGATCGAACAACTCAAGATTAACTTACGGAATGAGACTTAGAACCATCTTTCGGGTTGAGACACGAGATACACATCAATAGGGGTGGAAGAAACGGATGACGAAGGTTCACTAGGTAGACAACAATTTCATACCTAAGAAGGTGGTAAACGATTGTCAACGTAGCGAGGAGTTGAGTTGCCATGATACCATAACGATACACCTTAGGGAAGGTGACTCGTAGAGATATCCCCTTAAGTGGCAAAAAGAATTACTTTTGATTCCGAGATCATTGAAACTCTTTAAACCAGCCTAAGGCAATTCTCGAGCGATCGTTTGGAGGGGGTCGGTAGAATGGCATACTCGGACTTGGATGATGTGGATTACCTTGTTGAAGACAACGTAATGGATGAATTTTGCTTATCACCGGAAATAGAAGAGACCCATGGTAGAATGGCACATTGGCGGTGCAAGCTGGGAACAAAATGCAAATGCTGGGAATGATTCTGGTAACTGGGGAAGAACCCAACAATAGAGAGTGAATTCACTGTTGGAGTGGTTATAGCATAACCGAGGAAATCTGGGGCAATCCCAGCTAGTGCCGATGATAAGACGTAGCGCTTGTGCGTGCTCTCAAGAACTTGAGCATTTCCACAATCATCAAGATTCCACCAATATCCGTGTCAAGGATTCTGGCAACACAACTTGCTACCATAATGAATGGTGATGGAGGATGCAGATGCAAAGGAAGATAACACCTTCTCAGATTTCACCCTTGACGGGGCCAAGGAAATAAAATCTGGATGATCGACCGAGAGACATTTAGCACTCCGCTTCTAATGTTCTCCTTGATGTGCTAGCGTATCCCATTCATTGAAATGGTTTGGTATCTAGAACATCAAGTAAAGGTCGGACTTCGGGAACACAAAAATCCATAGGGGCAACTAGGGGGTAAACCCTACGAAATCCCTATGGGGGGGGGTGGCCAACTTCCTCAAACAAGATACTATAATAATAGGTCTACCGGATGGGTGTGTTGGCCACGACATCCACCTTACTGGTTATCGAGAGACCAATATTATAGTTCTTAGGGAAATGTTCCAACCATCATATCTGCCTGAGATTCAGATCTGGTTGGTGTCAGAATATTCCAGACCCATCGAGTCTAGGAAGAAAAATGAAAGTTTGCAACACAAATCGACGAGATGACGTTGCGGGATTCTCGGGAGATGAACTACGATAGCAAGCTCCAAAACATGAGGTGGTTCTGCTACAAACATGTGAACGCGTTGTCCCAGACAAGCATGACCACGTGGTAGTCTTATAATAAAACACTACCGAGTTCAGGAGGGGGAACCATCAACGAGGGTATCGAAGTTCTTTCATAAGTCCGGATTAGCTCTTATGAAGGAACTCCTTCTCCTTGAACAAATCAATCAGTGGCTTGGTGTGCTAGGGATACATATAGATTGAAGGTTGCAAGTCTTCAAACCACAGCATTCTTCGCACGTGTGCATGACTGATTTGGAATGATTCCAAAGAAAGCAACATTGACTTTCTCGAATCCACGGCGGCAACTTGCATCAGATGCACATGAATTAAAGGAAGTCACTACCTTCATCCAAACATATGCTTCATGAGCTAGCATGAACAAATGCTTTCAAAAGTTTCCAACACTAGCTTAATGTTCAGCAAAATTATGGAGAAGACAAGGATGTTGTCAATGGGCTCAACAACAATTCATCCGGGTTTCCTTTTAAAAGGAATTCCATAGTTAAGTGAACACGGTGATAGCATTGGTCAGACCAAAGATGTAATGGTGTATGCTCGAGGGATCAACCACGAATAAGACAACATTACGAGCATCGTTGGTACTGATTTGATTTGACGATAGCCCACACTCAAATCAAAGGATTAATAAGACAATAGGTCCAACAACTGATCACAAGGACCAATCGATGAAGATATCATCTTTCTTCAGCACACCCTACACAAGAATATCCCTTTGGAATGAACTAAGTCAGGCAAGCTTTTATCTTCCAACTCTCCAAGTTGTTGTCTAGCTTAACCAACTAGCTCAGGGATATCCAACACAGATTCTTGGAGAGAAGGTGGTTCACAAGAAACCAACTTGATCACGAACTCAACATAGCGGTCAGGTGACAACCCGGTAACACCTCCAAGAAGATATTTGGAAAGTCACGAACCACCGGTATGTTACTAAGCTCGAGAACAATCTTGCTTTTGAGGACAAGACGATATGATCAAATGAGTGAGGACTTGACAAGATCCTAACTCATCAATCGAAGGGTGCACCGAAATAAGGACTAGGTAGCACGATCAGTCTTAGAAGGATGATTCGAAAACCAACATACTAAGAATGAAATTATTATCCTTTAACTACCAAGCAACAGAGTTGCTAGCAGTATTGATTTCACACATCACAATTCATTTGTCGGTATTCCGGTTGCATCAACACGAGGGCCGAGGAATGAACAGTGATGGCAAGAAGTATCACTGTACCAAGAGTTCATAGGATGGTGTGCAATTCCTATAACAATCCCGATATAAAGATGGTGATACTCCAAGGTAGAACAGAACAAAAGCTGGATTGGCATTTGATCTGCGGAATACAACTACTTTGACCCAATCGTAGATATGGAAGAGGTACTGGAGTTTGTTTCTCCTAGTCATTCCAGAATAGAATGGCTTGACAGACCACAAGAGTCATAGGCATCGATGAACGAACGCACGCATACTCTTGACTATCAATTGATAGACGAGGGTCAGAATGCAACTAAAGAGAACAACTCAAAGGAACATATAACTTTCTGAGTTGTGGATGCATAGATTAGTATGTCGAACCAAGTTCAACATATTTCTTCCGGATAACCCATGCAGAAAGGTAGAACTGGCAGAGTCACGATTTATGAATGGAGAACTCCTCAAGAGTACTCTAATTGTGATTTTTTTTGATCCAATAAACATCTGCCATAAGTAGTTCATGGTATTTGGAAGAAGAAGATACCACGGACTTCAAGGACTATCGCAAAGGTTACTAATATCCTAAAGGCACTAGCAATTACTATCAACATGAAGTAGGTAGAGTGAATCTCGGGTTCAGAACCCAGGAGTAGAATACCTACTACTAAGTAGCATCACGGGATGCTTCCGAGAATAAAGGCCAGAATCTTCACACTAGGACACAAATCATGGCTAGACCACTAGATGATCCCCTAAGCACTTAGGGTCATAATAATAATTCCAACATATATGGCGAGGCAATAATTACCTCAACACACCGATTAGTGTGGTTAATCTGGCCCATGGGAACATCGGAAACAGAAGGAAGGGATTTGCAAATGCATCGGACTTATTTGAAAACCTGGGATGACTCGGACAGCATAACGGCTATAATTGCTCAAAAAGATTTGAGACAATCACAAAAATGGTGGCATAACCACTCAGAAGCACAATATCAAAGTTCCGAGATCAGCAATTAATATACGGAAGTAGTAGGAACTAAACTGAGACTTAAATCCAACAATCTTATAAGTCTACTGATTAGTAACACGTGATCCTAATAGAAAGAAGAGATAGCCTAGTTCTTAATCCCCGCAGGAAAGATAAGATGACTCAGATCAGAAGGGCATGAGGTATAAGGAGTAAAAAGAGCCTTACGTTCCATCCCACAATCAATTCCCTTATATAACTAAAGAATTTCTAGACTCAACTTCGACCAGTTTGGCTTGGTAATCCTACAGGCAGTCAAGCTCTGATACCAACGCTGTCAGGACCCCGACTCAATGCCACATCGATCTAGCATGTAACACCTCATATCACTTTGCGGCCTCACGCACGGTATTCCCACGGGTGTCGCCTTACCTTTGTCCGGGACCGTTTGCGCCTTTTGGCACACGTATATGACAGTGTCGCTAGCATCCATATGATAAGGAGCCCGGGCTGACATGGCTAGTCGTAAACCCAAAGTGGCACAGACTTACAGGGACAGGCATCCATGACCCAGCATCGAACGTGTCGGTCATCAGCGGGTGAATCCAGGCTGTAGCACTGGGCTAGCAGGACTCCGGTGAACCGGGCTGTAGCGGGCTAACAGGACTCCGGTATTCATCGCGTGACATTTCCCCGAAGGGACAGACACAGGAACGAAGAAGGACACATGCCGGCCAGCCTAAGTGTTCCGGAGCAGTAGCAAGCTACCATGGCTCAGTGAAACACTAGGAGACATTTCCCGGTAAGAGAGGCTACTAAAGATAAACAACTAGATGGTCAGATCCCACACATACCAAGCATTTCAATAACATACACACAATATGCTCGATATGTGCAAATACAACATGGCATCACAACATGACTCTACAAATCAAGTATTTATTCATTAGGCTCCGAGGAGTGAGATATTACAAACATAGGTCTCATGACCCAACATTCAGAGCATACCAATCAAAGCACAAGCGGAAGCTATCATGTCTGAGTACAGACATCTATAAATGAAAAAGGCTGAGAAGCCTGACTATCTACCAGATCCTGCCGAGGGCTCAAGATCGTAGCTGAGGTAACAAGCTAAACGTCGAAGACCACGCGGAAATACTAGTGAGACTGAAGTCTCTCTGCAAAAACATAAAATAGGCAAACGTGAGTACAAATGTACCCAGCAAGACTTACATCAGAACTATCTACATATGCATCATTATCAACAAAGGGATGGTGGGGTTTAACTGCAGCAAGCCAGCTTTGACTCGGTGGCTATCCTGAACTACGACTGCGAGTAACTTTTTTGAGGTGGCGCACACGAGTCCACATATTCACCATATCAATACACCACTATGGATCCGCTCCCGTCTCCCTACGAGAACGCCATCCATAGCACTCACGCTTATCTTGCGTATTTTAGAGTATCCACTTTCACTTGTCTATGAACTGATATAAGCAACCCAGAAGTCCTTTTCCGCGGACACGGCTATTCGAATAGATTAGGTTAACCCTGCAGGGGTGTACTTCTTCACACACGCTCTCACCACTTACCGCCGTTTACACGACATGTACTCGGCAACCTTCAAGCGGAAGCCCAATGTGGGTGTCGGCCACGACCTACCTAATCACCTAAGTCTCTAGTCCAGGTTTATCGCCTATTCGGGTTCCATCCATGAGGAGATCCGGCCGGAGTTTCGCTCACAGCCCCAAACGATGTGAACAGGGTTCCCGAGACACCAAACGGGCGCCCGGTACACCGTGCCACGTGCCTACCGCATCACAGCCCACCCCTACGGTCAGCGCTGCGCACGGCCTCCAGCATACTACAAACACCAGAAACTACTTGCAACTCGTGGACAGAGGACAAGGGTGATCAAGAAGCCGAGAGGGTCCATTGGTTTCGGGCCCAATGCGTGGTAGTAGCTGAATCATGGATCACAAACACAGAACTCAGTTCCTGAGGACGGCTGCAATGAGACAACCCACCATGTACTCCTACATGGCCTCTCACCGCTACCTTTACCAAATCGTGTTCACACACTTAGCTCACACACAGTAGGACATGTTCACACACCTCTGATTCATCCCTGATGAATCAGACCTGACTCAACTCTAAGCAGTAGCAGGCATGACAAACAAACATGAATGAGTAGGCACATCAGGGCTCAAACAACTCCTACTCATGCTAGTGGGTTTCATCTATTTACTGTGGCAATGACAGGTCATGCAAAGGATAAAGGGGTTCAGCTACCGCAGCAAGTAACAGTTGAATCGTTGTTGTCCTAATGCAGTAAAAGAGAGCAGGAGCGAGAGAGTGGGATTGTATCGGAATGAACAAGGGGGTTTTGCTTGCCTGGCACTTCTGAAGATAACATTGAGTCTCCATCAGTGTCAACGATCACATCATCGGTATCACGTCTATCGAGAGGGGACAAATACCGGCAACACAGAAGGGAACACAATCAATGCAATGCACAATATGATGCATGATCATGACATGGCAAAATGAATGTGTGTTGGGCTAATGCAACTAAAACCAGATTAAATGGAGTTGGTTTGAATCCAAGATTCAAATTCAAACTCCATATGTGGATATTTAAATGCCCTTTATATGATTTGTGCTAAACAGCAGCTATAAGTTGTTCTAACATGCATGAAAATGGTACAGATGGATTCCTTGAATTTTTCTGATAATTTTTCATATATAAATTATTTAATTTGGAGTTACGGTTAATTTTCTATGATTTATAGAAGTTTATATAATTTTCTGGAATTTCCTGAATTATAAAAAATCCAGAAAATGGTTTATTGCGTCAGCCCCACGTCACAGTGACGTCAGCAGGGTCAACGGGCTGGTCCAGGTCAAACCTGACATGTGGGGGCCACACGTCAGTGACACAGGAGCTAATCCCGGTCAAACCCAGCGCTGACTGGGGTTTGACCAGGGGTGGGGCCCGCTGTTAGTGGCCTAGGGGGTTAGTTAGTGGGGTCATTAGCGCTAATGACGACGCCACGTCAGATGCGCCGGCGATGAGTCGCCGGTGACCACAGAACACGGCGGGGCACGCCGGACTTGCGCTAGAGGCGTCAGTTTGGCGCGCTGAGGGCACCAGGGGATGGCCCTTGCTCCCGCGCATCCAGAGGACTGAGTGGGAGGTCGTGGGGTCGACGGAGCTCGTCGGAACGGAGCTCGCGGCGGCGGCCGGAGTTCGGGTGAGACGCGAGCGAGAGCTAGGGGGCACGGGAAGGCGAGCTGGGGCGTGCTACGAGCTTGTGGAGACGGTCTGAGCACGATGGTGCACTCAGGTGGGAGCTCCAGTGGCTCTGGCCACGATGGCGACGAGGCACGGCGGCGGCGAGCTTCGGCCGTGGTGGAAGAAGGGGGCTAGGGGACGAAGTCAGGTGCGGGGATTGAGGGGAAGAGAAGAGGAACTCACGGGGAGTCGGACGAGACGCTAAGTGGGCTCGGGGACGTCCTGTCGGCGGCGAATCGAACGACGGCGAGTTCCGGTGGCCGAGGAGGGGAACGGCGACGTGGGCGGCGATGCAGGGCTCCCGACGTCACGTGAGTTGGTGGAGACGAAGAAGAAAGTGCGGCGGTTCTTCTGGAGGCATCGGCGAGGCGAGGGGTGGCCGGTGGCCGCGGCGAACAGCGTCGGAGGCGACGGCTGTGCTCGGCACGAGAGGGAGAGAGAAACAGAGGAGGATAGGGACGGAGGGAAAGAGCGAGGAGAGTGAGAGAGGGAGCCAGGGGCTGCGTGGCGTCGCGGGAGGCGACCAGGGGAGGAGGAGGCAGCCAGGCAGGGAGGAGGTGGCCGGGGCGCGTGGCCGCGCGCGCCGGGCGCGTGCCCGTCCTCCTGGCAGAGGAGGAAGGCGACAGGGGAGGGAGGCGGCGGTGGGCTGGGCCAGCGGGAGGAGCTGGCCAGCTGGGCCGGCTACAGGTAAGTGGCCCAGGTAGTCTCTCTCTCTCTTTTTATTTCCGTTTTTATTCTGTTTTTGTTTTATTTAAATTATTTTGCCACTGTTTTGAATTTTAAAAATAATTCAAACAATGCCAAAAACTCCTCTGAA
>NC_041387.1:649640989-649654749 GCF_002162155.2 Triticum dicoccoides
GGGCTTAGCTGCAGCCCAGTGCTCGCCTAAGATATAAAAATCCTACCGAGTGAAGAGTAAACCTCTCACCCGGGGGCTTAGCTGCAGCCCAGTGCTCGCCTAAGATATAAAAATCCTACCGAGTGAAGAGCAAACCTCTCACTCGGGGGCTTAGCTGCAGCCCAGTGCTCGCCTAAGATATAAAAATCCTACCGAGTGAAGAGCAAACCTCTCACTCGGAGGCTTAGCTGCATCCCAGTGCTCGCCTAAGTGGATTAAGGAATAAGTCGACTGCGGTGACGTCTTTCTTGAACCCGCAAAAGACATTTCAAGCCAAAAGCAATCATATTCAAACATCAAATTCAAGTTCGGAACGATACCGAAAGGAACCGAAAGTGCTCAGGCGCTGAGCCTGTTAAAGCTTATCGGTTACAACTCCACTCGGCATACCGAGGCAAATTTAAAGTGTCGAGTGTACAATCTCCATCAGTGGTGCTGCACTATCTAGGGTTGTTGCGATGCGCGACTGTGTAGCTCCAACCGAGAAGACTTTCATCGAACGTTGTTCTGTTGCCACTTTTAAATATCCTAAAAGTCCACCACAATATTAATTTTGATGCTTGATGAAAGAGATGTGGCAGAGGCTTCAAATGGTGGATGGTGGTCTGTTGATAGTAGTGATACAGGACAGGATGTCTAATAGTGGTATTCGACAATACACAGACCATGATCAACAATGACGATGCCGCGACGGACAATAGTGAGAGAAATGTAAAGAAAACTCTGTGAAATTCATGAATCCAACTTAAAAAGGGTTTTGTATACACGTAAATTTGAAGTATACCCAGTATCGAAGACCATAGACTTCATAAACTTCAACTTAAGCTTGTAAATCCGTACAGCAGTAGAATCTTGTCTTCTGGTTATTTAAATCAAAATATACAAAATCTCATAAAGGTGTGATAGTGATTTTCATTTGTCATTGCTTTTAGACTTGGAAACACAATTTCAATGTCTCTTTGCTTATGCGAGACTTGAGCAATATGCTTACTGGTGGTTCTTCTCAACACAAGAACCACCACCAGATTTGTGGATTTGGTATGTGCAGCTCTACAATGATTACTTATATATGGCTCGAAACAAAAAAACTTCTATGAGGAGCTCGTAGTTGACCACTAACTGTGTGCGCAACATGCCGCAACATCTGGAATGTGAGAAGAATCAAATTCTGTTTGTGATAAGCACTTAATGCAGCTGGACCGTACTGCCTAGACAAGCATATAGTTGACTACAATAGCATGTGGGCTCATACACATCTCAGGTGTATATATATATGCACAAAGTCTTTGATTCACGCTAAAGAAGCATCTCGCATAAATTCGTGTGTTTACCGAGCTTGTATTATTAATAATTACGTAATCCTTTCATGTCATGATCTTTTTATAAATATACGAAGGTAAGGGAAATGTGTTAGGACATGAAAATTACAATGGCCCCACAACATGATTATAATTTATAATTGATTTTGGTGTCTTTTGTACATATAACATGTACAAACACCCCACAACCCCTCCCCAAGGCGCCACCGGAAGCAAATCCACACCGCCACTCTTCTTTCCAAAGATGGCACCAACCGAGGTGCGGTGGTGCCGGCCTAACGCGAAGTAGCCGGGTCCATGGATGCCAAACGGAAACCCGTGGAGCGGCTGGGATGGGGCCATCGTGGATTACGCGCGCAGCAGCCTAGGCGGCGTCCCTGGTCATGCGGAGGTAGATCTCCCTCGAACCGGCCGATGGGATCCCGTAGCCTCTCTAGCAATGGTTGGCCAATGGTGGCACCAAGATCTGTGTCAGTTGTTCAAGTGGATGTCAGTGGCGCTTTGAGGGGTCATCGAGGGATGTTGGTTCCCTGACAGCAATCCGGCGGCTGCGCGCATCATCAGGGGATGGCCCACTATGGATCCAGGCAGCTACTAGTTCAGAGGGCGCGAATGCGAGTGAAATTCCTATCGGCCACATTCATGGCGGACGATGGTGGTATCTTGGCCAGCATCTCCTTGTTGAAGGCATAGTTGCTTGTATTCCTGGTTATCTTGTCTCAACTGCTCCAGGGAAAGCTCTAGATCAGGGCCTCCCGGATCCGATGATGATGGGCCCTTCGCGGCCCTTCTCCCTCTTGGGGGCATCGTCTTGGAGCAGATTCTGCCTGGAGGGGGCAACAGGAGGAGTGGTGTTGCATCTACGGCAATGACAACGATGACAGGTAAACGCGGCCTGGAGCAGTGGAGCCTTGGTGACATATGCGTGTTGATGGACGTGCGCAGGTGACTGCGTTGTTTGGCATTATGGTCGCATCGACGACATAATGGTCTGACAAAGTTAATGCATAGGTCACTCCTGAAGATAGGACGACAGAAGAAGGTTGCGGCTGGTTCTAGAGCGTGTGCATGCGGTGAGTGCAGAGGATTTGCTAGGCCAGTTGGT
Source organism: Triticum dicoccoides (assembly GCF_002162155.2). Classification (NCBI taxonomy): domain Eukaryota; kingdom Viridiplantae; phylum Streptophyta; class Magnoliopsida; order Poales; family Poaceae; genus Triticum; species Triticum dicoccoides. Next base: position 649,643,453 of record NC_041387.1, read on the forward strand.
GCTCTCTTTTTTCGAGCCGGTGGCTTGGTGAGGCCATCGGATTAGATGATATGTGTTGATGCGAGGTCAAGGCACATCGTGAAGTGTGTAGGTGTAGCGACTGCCGTAGCCATGAAGTCGACTTGGAGTTGATCCTTGTATTTGTTTTGTCGGGTCTGTTGAGTAATATATCAAATGGTTGTGTGCATTGCTTGATGCACAGGCCGAGCGTAATCCATCTTTAAAAAAATGTAACATGAAAAACAATATTGTGTCAAAAAAAATTTGTTCATTTTCCCCTTTAATAATGGTGTACTACTTAGTATTACAAAAAATATTTGCCAGCAGCATCGTGTTGTGATCAGCTAGACAAAGTTTCTCTAGAAAATAATGGAATGAACTAAATTTGTATCCCATAGGGTTACTATGGATGCTTGTGACGAAGCTTCAGTTAGTAGAGATAAAAGATAGAGAATCCTCGTCACTAGTTGATCACAAAATGCATGATCACCGTCCAACGTAGAAAACACATTATAATTAGTTGTTCACTTACTTGGACTAATGGAAGGGATCGACTAATTATGGCTTCTCCTATCTACACAGTTAACGCTTCCACATGTGTTGATTGGATTTATTCAGCTCGAAGTTGACTTCGAATGGCATATTCGGAATCCCAATTAATGTGAGATGCTTTCTATATCATGTGGGGCTGAGCAATTAATGCACTTATCGTTTCGAATCGAAGGAGGCACATCTCAGTATAATCACGTGTCAGGAGCACATAAGCATGTGATCTATTTTGCCTCTCGAATCATGTCTCATTAACACGGTTACACATGATACTAGGTTTCTAATGGTTGGTCTTATAGGAAAGTAACTTATTTTTTTATGGCATAGTCAAAAACTAACTCTATAAATATGGTCTCTTTCATTCATACCTAGTACTTACTCACACACGTACTAGTAGAGAAATCCTCATCCTCTTTGTAGGTCGAAAAATCATAGTGATGGCAGACAATAGTGAGAGGAAATGTAAAGAAAAATCTGTGAAATTCATGAATCCAACTTAAAAAGGGTTTTGTATACACGTAAATTTGAAGTATACCCAATATCGAAGACCATAGACTTCATAAACTTCAACTTAAGCTTGTAAATCTGTACAGCAGTAGAATATTGTCTTCTGGTTATTTAAATCAAAAGATACAAAATCTCATAAAGGTGTGATAGTGATTTTCATTTGTCATTGCTTTTAGACTTGGAAACACAATTTCAATGTCTCTTTGCTTATGCGAGACTTGAGGAATATGCTTAGTGGTGGTTTTCTCAACAAAAGAACCACCACCAGATTTGTGGATCTGGTATGTGCAGCTCTACAATCATTAATTATATATGGCTAGAAACAAAAAAACTTCTATGAGGAGCTCCTAGTTGACCACTAACTGTGTACGCAACATGCTGCAACATCTGGAATGCGAGAAGAATCAAATTCTGTTTGTGATGAGCATTTAATGCAGTTGGACTGTACTGCCTAGATAAGCATATAGTTGGCTACAATAGCGTGTGGGCTCATACACATCTCAGGTGCATATATATATGCACAAAGTCTTTGATTCACGCTAAAGAAGCATCTCGCATAAATGCGTGTTTTTACCGAGCTTGTATTACTAATAATTACGTAATCCTTTCATGTCATGATCTTTTTATAAATATAGGAAGGTAAGGGAAATGTGTTAGGACATGAAAGTTACAATGGCCCCACGACATGATTATAATTTGTAATAGATTTTGGTGTCTTTTGTACATATAACATGTACAAACGCCCCACAACCCCTCCCAAGGGCGCCGCCAGTAGCAAATCCACACCGCCACTCTTCTTTCCAAAGATGCCACCAACATAGGTGCGGTGGTGCTGGCCCAACGCGAAGTAGCCGGGTCCATGGACGCCGCACAGAAACCCGTGGAGCGATTGGGGCGGGGCCATCGTGGATTACGCGCGCAGCAGCCTAGGCGGCGTCCCTGATCATGCGGAGGTGGAGCTCCCCCGATCCGGCCGATGGGATCTCGTAGTCTCTCTGGCAATGGTTGGCCAATGGTGGCACCAAGATCTGTGTCGGTTGTTCAAGTGGATGTCAGTGGCGCTATGAGGGGTCATTGAGGGATGTTGGTTCCCTGACAGCAATCCGGCGGCTGGGCGCATCATCAAGGGATGACCCACTATGGATCCAGGCAGCTACTAGTTCAGGGTGGCGCGAATGCGAGTGAAATTCCTATCGGCCACATTCATGGCGGACGATGGTGGCATCTTGGCCATCATCTCCTTGTTGAAGGCATAGTTTCTTGTATTCTTGGTCATCTTGTTTCGGCTGCTCCAGGGAAAGCCCTAGATCAGGGCCTCCCGGATCCAATGATGATGGGCCCTTCGCGGCCCTTCTCCCTCTTGGGGGCATCGTTTTGGAGCAGATACTGGCAGGAGGGGGAAACAGGAGGAGTGATGTTGCATCTACCGCAACGACGACGATGATAGGTAAACGCGGCATGGAGCAGTGGAGCCTTGGTGACGTATGCGTGTTGATGGACATGTACAGGTGATTGCGTTGTTTGGCAACATGGTCGCATCGACGACATAATGGTCTGACAAAGTTAATGCATAGGTCGCTCCTGAAGATGGGATGATAGAAGAAGGTTGCGGCTGGTTCTAGAGCATGTGCATGCTATGAGTGGAGAGGATTTGCTAGGCCAGTTGGTGCTCTCTTTTTTCCAGCCGGTGGCTTGGTGAGGCCATCGGATTAGATGGTGTGTGTTGATGCGAGGTCAAGGCACATCATGAAGTGTGTAGGTGTAGCGACTGTCGTTGCCATCAAGTCGGCATCGAGTTGATCCTTGTATTTGTTTTGTCGGGTCTGTTGAGTAATGTAAAAAATTGTTGTGTGCATCGCTTGATGCACAGGCCGAGTGTGATCCATCTTTAAAAAAAGTGTAACGTGAAAAACAATATTGTGTCAAAAAAATGTGTTCCTTTTCCACTTTAATAATGGTGTACTCCCTCTGTTTATATTTAGTCCGCGTATTAACTTTGGTCAAAGTCAAACTTTTGATACTTTGACCAGGTCTATAAACAAAAATATTAGCATATACAATAACAAATCGATAACATTAGATTTATTATTAAATGTACTTTCACATCATATATATTTGTTATGGTAAATGATTAAATTGTTTTCTATAAACTTGGTCAAACTGTATGAACTTTGACTTCAGTCAACTCTAATATGCAGAGTAAATAAAAATGGAGGGAGTACTACTTAGTATTACAAAAACATTTGCCAGCAGCATCATGTTGTGATCAGCTAGACAAAGTTTCTCTAGAAAATAATGGAATGAACTAAATTTGTATCCCATAGGGTTTCTATGGATGCTTGTGACGAAGCTTCAGTTAGTAGAGATAAAAGATAGAGAATCCTCGTCACTAGTTGATCACAAAATGCATGATCACCGTCCAATGTAGAAAACACATTATAATTAGTTGTTCACTTACTTGGACTCATGGAAGGGATCTACTAATTATGGCTTCTCCTATCTACACAGTTAACACTTCCAGATGAGCTGATTGGATTTATTCAGCTCGAAGTTGACTTCGAATGGCATATTCGGAATCCCAATTAACGTGAGATGCTTTCTATATCATGTGGGGCTCAGCAATTAATGCACTTATGGTTTAGAATCGAAGGAGGCACATCTCAGTATAATCACGTGTCAAGAGCACATAAGCATGTGATCTATTTTGCATCTGGAATCATGTCTCATTAACACGGTTACACATGATACTAGGTTTCTCATGGTTGGTCTTATAGGAAAGTAACTTATTTTTTATGTCATAGTCAAAAACTAACTCTATAAATATGGTCTCTTTCATTCATACCTAGTACTTACTCACACACGTACTAGTAGAGAGATCCTCATCCTCTTTGTAGGTCAAAAAATCATAGTGATGGCCCATGCAAGACATGTCTTCATTTTCCTTACCTTCTCAAATTTAGCCATAGCCATGGCCACCCTTCCAATCTCATATGACCCTTATATAGGGAAGTGTAAGAGTAGTTGTGAGGAAGAGCTCAATCTATCTTTGTACCTCCACCAAGTCGCTAGTGGACCAGCCCACAACCAAGAAATAATTCTCGACCCTGGCTTTGAGAACTCGTTCGGTATGGTAGCCGTTAATGACTGGGAGATACATGCTGCCCCTGATTCCACGTCAAGTATCATTGCTCGGGCAAAGGGAATGCATATCCAGGCTACCAAAAGTCAGGCCAATGGCGTTGCTTGGTTTCTTCCTTTCAGCATGGTCTTTCAGGATTCAAGGTATGTCCATGCAGGTTTAAACATGCAAGAATTATTTGTACGTTCAATATACAATTATTTTCTGGAGGTTTAGTTTTTCAAATTGTTGTTACAATTTTAATAGGTTTGGCGGGTCTACGTTACAAGTGATGGGGGCAATTACTAGTGCAGATGGTGAGTTTGCTATTGTTGGTGGGACTGGAAAATTGTCGATGGCGCGTGGTACTGTGAAGTTCATAGCAATCCAGGCGCAAAGCAGCTCCATAGAGAACTACAGAAAAATTGATATTCATGCATTCTACACACCCTCTCTGACCGTAAGTTTAATTGGTGTCTGCACTGAAGTATAATTGTGGTATATATATTATTTCCTATTTGCTAGCCAGTTTTGAGAAATTAAGTTTATAAATCTATTATATAGGAACCATATCTGTTGATGTCAAGAAAAACGTCTACATGTACACATAGTATATCTTTTATACAATATAGAATGATCAATACGTATTTGAAAGAAGAAACGAAAAACAAAACAGAAAATACAATTTTCACTTTTACCGAGTAACACTATTTTTGAAATATTTTTAGACACTATTTTTGTTTATTAGACGAATAATAGGTGTCGTAAATTTCATAGTGCTTGTTTGATTCCTTATTAAGGAGTATGCTAACAACTTATTTGTCTACCTTTTACAGGTCTAGGACATAAAGAACAAACATGCAGCGCTTCAGCTCGAAACACGAGCAAGTAATCCTGGAGAAATAAACTATGTGTTTTTCCGTTATTGCTAGTAGTACTATCTAGTTATAATATGAATGTTGGGGAAGACCTCCCATTATTTACTTTGAAACAATGTATGTTTAATGAAATATCTTCGTATACATCCATCAAGCGTTTATCTTTGTTCTTATATGGATTTTATAATTACATCTAGAGTAATATATTGTCAATGAATTATATATGAAAAAAGTTTAGAGCATCTGTTGTTCGTTGCCCTTGCTACTTTTACATTCGATCCATATATGGTTTGTCTGGAAACGACTCCTATTTCCATCAAAATGTTGTTTTTGGTGTTGATGACCACAAGTTGTGACTTACCGCGTAATTTCCATAAAATGAGCAAAATTTAACAAAAAAAGGCAAATTGATGCAAGCTACCTCTTGCTGCAACTCTATTACCAATTTCTCACCCCTAGCGTTAATGAACATTAAGTGTGTAACCCTACGGGTTCGAGAACATGCAGACATGACCGAGACACCTCTCCGATCAATAATTAATAAAGGAACCTGGATGCCCATATTGACTCCCGCATATTCAACGAAGATCTTAATCAGTTTGAACCACGATGTCAAGGATTCAGTTAATCCCGTGTACAATTACCTTTGTCTCGCGATCTTTTCCTGCTCGAGATCCGATCGTCGGTAACGCCATACCTAGTTCAATCTCATTAGCGGGAAGTCTCTTTACTCGTTTCGTAATACAATATTGTCATGACTAAACTCATTAGATACATGCTTGCAAGCTACTATCAATATCGTGTTACCGAGAAGGCCCAGAGATATGTCTTAGTCCGACAGAGTAACAAATCCCAGTCTCGATCCATGCAAAAAGTCTTTGATTCACGCTAAAGAAGCATCTCAGGTGGGCTCATACACATCTCAGGTGCATATATATATGCACAAAGTCTTTGATTCACGCTAAAGAAGCATCTCACATAAATATGTGTGTTTACCGAGCTTGTATTACTAATAATTACGTAATCCTTTCATGTCATGATCTTTTTATAAATATACGAAGGTAAGGGAAATGTGTTAGGACATGAAAATTACAATGGCCCCACGACATGATTATAATTTATAATAGATTTTGGTGTCTTTTGTACATATAACATGTACAAACACCCCACGACCCCTCCCCAGGGCGACACCAGTAGCAAATCCACACCGCCACTCTTCTTTCCAAAGATGACACCAGCCGAGGTGCGGTGGTGCTGGCCCAACGCGAAGTAGCCGGGTTCATGGATGCCACACGGAAACCCGTGGAGCGGCTGGGACGGGCCCATCGTGGATTACGCGCGCAGCATCCTAGGCAGCATCCCTGGTCATGCGGAGGTAGAGCTCCCTCGAACCGGCCGATGGGATCCCGTAGCCTCTCTGGCAATGGTTGGCCAATGGTGGCACCAAGATCTGTGTCAGTTGTTCAAGTGGATGTCAGTGGCGCTATGAGGGGTCATCGAGGGATGTTGGTTCCCTGACAGCAATCCGGCGACTGCGCGCATCATCAGGGGATGGCCCACTATGGATCCAGGCAGCTACTAGTTCAGGGTGGCGCGAATGCGAGTGAAATTCCTATCGGCCACATTCATGGCGGACGATGGTGGCATCTTGGCCATCATCTCCTTGTTGAAGGCATAGTTGCTTGTATTCTTGGTCATCTTGTTTCGGCTGCTCCAGGGAAAGCCCTAGATCAGGGCCTCCCGGATCCAATGATGATGGGCCCTTCGCGGCCCTTCTCCCTCTTGGGGGCATCGTCTTGGAGCAGATACTGGCTGGAGGGGGCAACAGGAGGAGTGGTGTTGCATCTACCGCAACGACGACGATGACAGGTAAACGCGGCCTGGAGCGGTGGAGCCTTGGTGACGTATGCGTGTTGATGGACGTGCACAGGTGATTGCGTTGTTTGGCATCATGGTTGAATCGACGACATAATGGTCTGACAAAGTTAATGCATAGGTCGCTCCCGAAGATCGGACGACGTAAGAAGGTTGCGGCTGGTTCTAGAGCGTGTGCATGCGATGAGTACAGAGGATTTGCCAGGCCAGTTGGTTCTCTCTTTTTTCCAGCCGGTGGCTTGGTGAGGCCATCGGATTAGATGGTGTGTGTTGATGCGAGGTCAAGGCACATCATGAAGTGTGTAGGTGTAGCGACTGTTGTTGCCATGAAGTCGACTTCGAGTTGATCCTTGTATTTGTTTTGTCGGGTCTGTTGAGTAATATAAAAAATTGGTGTGTGCATCGCTTGATGCACAGGCCGACGGTGATCCATCTTTAAAAAAATGTAACATGAAAAACAATATTGTGTCAAAAAAAATTGTTCATTTTCCCCTTTAATAATGGTGTACTACTTAGTATTACAAAAAATATTTGCCAGCAGCATCGTGTTGTGATCAGCTAGACAAAGTTTCTCTAGAAAATAATGGAATGAACTAAATTTGTATCCCATAGGGTTACTATGGATGCTTGTGACGAAGCTTCAGTTAGTAGAGATAAAAGATAGAGAATCCTCGTCACTAGTTGATCACAAAATGCATGATCACCGTCCAACGTAGAAAACACATTATAATTAGTTGTTCACTTACTTGGACTAATGGAAGGGATCGACTAATTATGGCTTCTCCTATCTACACAGTTAACGCTTCCACATGTGTTGATTGGATTTATTCAGCTCGAAGTTGACTTCGAATGGCATATTCGGAATCCCAATTAATGTGAGATGCTTTCTATATCATGTGGGGCTGAGCAATTAATGCACTTATCGTTTCGAATCGAAGGAGGCACATCTCAGTATAATCACGTGTCAGGAGCACATAAGCATGTGATCTATTTTGCCTCTCGAATCATGTCTCATTAACACGGTTACACATGATACTAGGTTTCTAATGGTTGGTCTTATAGGAAAGTAACTTATTTTTTTATGGCATAGTCAAAAACTAACTCTATAAATATGGTCTCTTTCATTCATACCTAGTACTTACTCACACACGTACTAGTAGAGAAATCCTCATCCTCTTTGTAGGTCGAAAAATCATAGTGATGGCAGACAATAGTGAGAGGAAATGTAAAGAAAAATCTGTGAAATTCATGAATCCAACTTAAAAAGGGTTTTGTATACACGTAAATTTGAAGTATACCCAATATCGAAGACCATAGACTTCATAAACTTCAACTTAAGCTTGTAAATCTGTACAGCAGTAGAATATTGTCTTCTGGTTATTTAAATCAAAAGATACAAAATCTCATAAAGGTGTGATAGTGATTTTCATTTGTCATTGCTTTTAGACTTGGAAACACAATTTCAATGTCTCTTTGCTTATGCGAGACTTGAGGAATATGCTTAGTGGTGGTTTTCTCAACAAAAGAACCACCACCAGATTTGTGGATCTGGTATGTGCAGCTCTACAATCATTAATTATATATGGCTAGAAACAAAAAAACTTCTATGAGGAGCTCCTAGTTGACCACTAACTGTGTACGCAACATGCTGCAACATCTGGAATGCGAGAAGAATCAAATTCTGTTTGTGATGAGCATTTAATGCAGTTGGACTGTACTGCCTAGATAAGCATATAGTTGGCTACAATAGCGTGTGGGCTCATACACATCTCAGGTGCATATATATATGCACAAAGTCTTTGATTCACGCTAAAGAAGCATCTCGCATAAATGCGTGTTTTTACCGAGCTTGTATTACTAATAATTACGTAATCCTTTCATGTCATGATCTTTTTATAAATATAGGAAGGTAAGGGAAATGTGTTAGGACATGAAAGTTACAATGGCCCCACGACATGATTATAATTTGTAATAGATTTTGGTGTCTTTTGTACATATAACATGTACAAACGCCCCACAACCCCTCCCAAGGGCGCCGCCAGTAGCAAATCCACACCGCCACTCTTCTTTCCAAAGATGCCACCAACATAGGTGCGGTGGTGCTGGCCCAACGCGAAGTAGCCGGGTCCATGGACGCCGCACAGAAACCCGTGGAGCGATTGGGGCGGGGCCATCGTGGATTACGCGCGCAGCAGCCTAGGCGGCGTCCCTGATCATGCGGAGGTGGAGCTCCCCCGAACCGGCCGATGGGATCTCGTAGTCTCTCTGGCAATGGTTGGCCAATGGTGGCACCAAGATCTGTGTCGGTTGTTCAAGTGGATGTCAGTGGCGCTATGAGGGGTCATTGAGGGACGTTGGTTCCCTGACAGCAATCCGGCGGCTGGGCGCATCATCAAGGGATGACCCACTATGGATCCAGGCAGCTACTAGTTCAGGGTGGCGCGAATGCGAGTGAAATTCCTATCGGCCACATTCATGGCGGACGATGGTGGCATCTTGGCCATCATCTCCTTGTTGAAGGCATAGTTGCTTGTATTCTTGGTCATCTTGTTTCGGCTGCTCCAGGGAAAGCCCTAGATCAGGGCCTCCCGGATCCAATGATGATGGGCCCTTCGCGGCCCTTCTCCTTCTTGGGGGCATCGTTTTGGAGCTGATACTGGCAGGAGGGGGAAACAGGAGGAGTGATGTTGCATCTACCGCAACGACGACGATGATAGGTAAACGCGGCATGGAGCAGTGGAGCCTTGGTGACGTATGCGTGTTGATGGACATGTACAGGTGATTGCGTTGTTTGGCAACATGGTCGCATCGACGACATAATGGTCTGACAAAGTTAATGCATAGGTCGCTCCCGAAGATGGGATGATAGAAGAAGGTTGCGGCTGGTTCTAGAGCATGTGCATGCTATGAGTGGAGAGGATTTGCTAGGCCAGTTGGTGCTCTCTTTTTTCCAGCCGGTGGCTTGGTGAGGCCATCGGATTAGATGGTGTGTGTTGATGCGAGGTCAAGGCACATCATGAAGTGTGTAGGTGTAGCGACTGTCGTTGCCATCAAGTCGGCATCGAGTTGATCCTTGTATTTGTTTTGTCGGGTCTGTTGAGTAATATAAAAAATTGTTGTGTGCATCGCCTGATGCACAGGCCGAGTGTGATCCATCTTTAAAAAAAGTGTAACGTGAAAAACAATATTGTGTCAAAAAAACGTGTTCCTTTTTCACTTTAATAATGGTGTACTCCCTCTGTTTATATTTAGTCCGCGTATTAACTTTGGTCAAAGTCAAACTTTTGATACTTTGACCAGGTCTATAAACAAAAATATTAGCATATACAATAACAAATCGATAACATTAGATTTATTATTAAATGTACTTTCACATCATATATATTTGTTATGGTAAATGATTAAATTGTTTTCTATAAACTTGGTCAAACTGTATGAACTTTGACTTCAGTCAACTCTAATATGCAGAGTAAATAAAAATGGAGGGAGTACTACTTAGTATTACAAAAACATTTGCCAGCAGCATCATGTTGTGATCAGCTAGACAAAGTTTCTCTAGAAAATAATGGAATGAACTAAATTTGTATCCCATAGGGTTTGTATGGATGCTTGTGACGAAGCTTCAGTTAGTAGAGATAAAAGATAGAGAATCCTCGTCACTAGTTGATCACAAAATGCATGATCACCGTCCAATGTAGAAAACACATTATAATTAGTTGTTCACTTACTTGGACTCATGGAAGGGATCTACGAATTATGGCTTCTCCTATCTACACAGTTAACACTTCCAGATGAGCTGATTGGATTTATTCAGCTCGAAGTTGACTTCGAATGGCATATTCGGAATCCCAATTAACGTGAGATGCTTTCTATATCATGTGGGGCTCAGCAATTAATGCACTTATGGTTTAGAATCGAAGGAGGCACATCTCAGTATAATCACGTGTCAAGAGCACATAAGCATGTGATCTATTTTGCATCTGGAATCATGTCTCATTAACACGGTTACACATGATACTAGGTTTCTCATGGTTGGTCTTATAGGAAAGTAACTTATTTTTTATGTCATAGTCAAAAACTAACTCTATAAATATGGTCTCTTTCATTCATACCTAGTACTTACTCACACACGTACTAGTAGAGAGATCCTCATCCTCTTTGTAGGTCAAAAAATCATAGTGATGGCCCATGCAAGACATGTCTTCATTTTCCTTACCTTCTCAAATTTAGCCATAGCCATGGCCACCCTTCCAATCTCATATGACCCTTATATAGGGAAGTGTAAGAGTAGTTGTGAGGAAGAGCTCAATCTATCTTTGTACCTCCACCAAGTCGCTAGTGGACCAGCCCACAACCAAGAAATAATTCTC
>NC_041387.1:649679629-649696954 GCF_002162155.2 Triticum dicoccoides
GATACTGGCAGGAGGGGGAAACAGGAGGAGTGATGTTGCATCTACCGCAACGACGACGATGATAGGTAAACGCGGCATGGAGCAGTGGAGCCTTGGTGACGTATGCGTGTTGATGGACATGTACAGGTGATTGCGTTGTTTGGCAACATGGTCGCATCGACGACATAATGGTCTGACAAAGTTAATGCATAGGTCGCTCCCGAAGATGGGATGATAGAAGAAGGTTGCGGCTGGTTCTAGAGCATGTGCATGCTATGAGTGGAGAGGATTTGCTAGGCCAGTTGGTGCTCTCTTTTTTCCAGCCGGTGGCTTGGTGAGGCCATCGGATTAGATGGTGTGTGTTGATGCGAGGTCAAGGCACATCATGAAGTGTGTAGGTGTAGCGACTGTCGTTGCCATCAAGTCGGCATCGAGTTGATCCTTGTATTTGTTTTGTCGGGTCTGTTGAGTAATATAAAAAATTGTTGTGTGCATCGCTTGATGCACAGGCCGAGTGTGATCCATCTTTAAAAAAAGTGTAACGTGAAAAACAATATTGTGTCAAAAAAACGTGTTCCTTTTTCACTTTAATAATGGTGTACTCCCTCTGTTTATATTTAGTCCGCGTATTAACTTTGGTCAAAGTCAAACTTTTGATACTTTGACCAGGTCTATAAACAAAAATATTAGCATATACAATAACAAATCGATAACATTAGATTTATTATTAAATGTACTTTCACATCATATATATTTGTTATGGTAAATGATTAAATTGTTTTCTATAAACTTGGTCAAACTGTATGAACTTTGACTTCAGTCAACTCTAATATGCAGAGTAAATAAAAATGGAGGGAGTACTACTTAGTATTACAAAAACATTTGCCAGCAACATCATGTTGTGATCAGCTAGACAAAGTTTCTCTAGAAAATAATGGAATGAACTAAACTTGTATCCCATAGGGTTTCTATGGATGCTTGTGACGAAGCTTCAGTTAGTAGAGATAAAAGATAGAGAATCCTCGTCACTAGTTGATCACAAAATGCATGATCACCGTCCAATGTAGAAAACACATTATAATTAGTTGTTCACTTACTTGGACTCATGGAAGGGATCTACTAATTATGGCTTCTCCTATCTACACAGTTAACACTTCCAGATGAGCTGATTGGATTTATTCAGCTCGAAGTTGACTTCGAATGGCATATTCGGAATCCCAATTAACGTGAGATGCTTTCTATATCATGTGGGGCTCAGCAATTAATGCACTTATGGTTTAGAATCGAAGGAGGCACATCTCAGTATAATCACGTGTCAAGAGCACATAAGCATGTGATCTATTTTGCATCTGGAATCATCTCTCATTAACACGGTTACACATGATACTAGGTTTCTCATGGTTGGTCTTATAGGAAAGTAACTTATTTTTTATGTCATAGTCAAAAACTAACTCTATAAATATGGTCTCTTTCATTCATACCTAGTACTTACTCACACACGTACTTGTAGAGAGATCCTCATCCTCTTTGTAGGTCAAAAAATCATAGTGATGGCCCATGCAAGACATGTCTTCATTTTCCTTACCTTCTCAAATTTAACCATAGCCATGGCCACCCTTCCAATCTCATATGACCCTTATATAGGGAAGTGTAAGAGTAGTTGTGAGGAAGAGCTCAATCTATCTTTGTACCTCCACCAAGTCGCTAGTGGACCAGCCCACAACCAAGAAATAATTCTCAACCCTGGCTTTGAGAACTCGTTCGGTATGGTAGCCGTTAATGACTGGGAGATACATGCTGCCCCTGATTCCACGTCAAGTATCATTGCTCGGGCAAAGGGAATGCATATCCAGGCTACCAAAAGTCAGGCCAATGGCGTTGCTTGGTTTCTTCCTTTCAGCATGGTCTTTCAGGATTCAAGGTATGTCCATGCAGGTTTAAACATGCAAGAATTATTTGTACGTTCAATATACAATTATTTTCTGGAGGTTTAGTTTTTCAAATTGTTGTTACAATTTTAATAGGTTTGGCGGGTCTACGTTACAAGTGATGGGGGCAATTACTAGTGCAGATGGTGAGTTTGCTATTGTTGGTGGGACTGGAAAATTGTCGATGGCGCGTGGTACTGTGAAGTTCATAGCAATCCAGGCGCAAAGCAGCTCCATAGAGAACTACAGAAAAATTGATATTCATGCATTCTACACACCCTCTCTGACCGTAAGTTTAATTGGTGTCTGCACTGAAGTATAATTGTGGTATATATATTATTTCCTATTTGCTAGCCAGTTTTGAGAAATTAAGTTTATAAATCTATTATATAGGAACCATATCTGTTGATGTCAAGAAAAACGTCTACATGTACACATAGTATATCTTTTATACAATATAGAATGATCAATACGTATTTGAAAGAAGAAACGAAAAACAAAACAGAAAATACAATTTTCACTTTTATCGAGTAACACTATTTTTGAAATATTTTTAGACACTATTTTTGTTTATTAGACGAATAATAGGTGTCGTAAATTTCATAGTGCTTGTTTGATTCCTTATTAAGGAGTATGCTAACAACTTATTTGTCTACCTTTTACAGGTCTAGGACATAAAGAACAAACATGCAGCGCTTCAGCTCGAAACACGAGCAAGTAATCCTGGAGAAATAAACTATGTGTTTTTCCGTTATTGCTAGTAGTACTATCTAGTTATAATATGAATGTTGGGGAAGACCTCCCATTATTTACTTTGAAACAATGTATGTTTAATGAAATATCTTCGCATACATCCATCAAGCGTTTATCTTTGTTCTTATATGGATTTTATAATTACATCTAGAGTAATATATTGTCAATGAATTATATATGAAAAAAGTTTAGAGCATCTGTTGTTCGTTGCCCTTGCTACTTTTACATTCGATCCATATATGGTTTGTCTGGAAACGACTCCTATTTCCATCAAAATGTTGTTTTTGGTGTTGATGACCACAAGTTGTGACTTACCGCGTAATTTCCATAAAATGAGCAAAATTTAACAAAAAAAAGGCAAATTGATGCAAGCTACCTCTTGCTGCAACTCTATTACCAATTTCTCACCCCTAGCGTTAATGAACATTAAGTGTGTAACCCTACGGGTTCGAGAACATGCAGACATGACCGAGACACCTCTCCGATCAATAATTAATAAAGGAACCTGGATGCCCATATTGACTCCCGCATATTCAACGAAGATCTTAATCAGTTTGAACCACGATGTCAAGGATTCAGTTAATCCCGTGTACAATTACCTTTGTCTCGCGATCTTTTCCTGCTCGAGATTCGATCGTCGGTAACGCCATACCTAGTTCAATCTCATTAGCGGGAAGTCTCTTTACTCGTTTCGTAATACAATATTGTCATGACTAAACTCATTAGATACATGCTTGCAAGCTACTATCAATATCGTGTTACCGAGAAGGCCCAGAGATATGTCTTAGTCCGACAGAGTAACAAATCCCAGTCTCGATCCATGCAAAAAGTCTTTGATTCACGCTAAAGAAGCATCTCAGGTGGGCTCATACACATCTCAGGTGCATATATATATGCACAAAGTCTTTGATTCACGCTAAAGAAGCATCTCACATAAATATGTGTGTTTACCGAGCTTGTATTACTAATAATTACGTAATCCTTTCATGTCATGATCTTTTTATAAATATACGAAGGTAAGGGAAATGTGTTAGGACATGAAAATTACAATGGCCCCACGACATGATTATAATTTATAATAGATTTTGGTGTCTTTTGTACATATAACATGTACAAACACCCCACGACCCCTCCCCAGGGCGACACCAGTAGCAAATCCACACCGCCACTCTTCTTTCCAAAGATGACACCAGCCGAGGTGCGGTGGTGCTGGCCCAACGCGAAGTAGCCGGGTTCATGGATGCCACACGGAAACCCGTGGAGCGGCTGGGACGGGCCCATCGTGGATTACGCGCGCAGCATCCTAGGCAGCATCCCTGGTCATGCGGAGGTAGAGCTCCCTCGAACCGGCCGATGGGATCCCGTAGCCTCTCTGGCAATGGTTGGCCAATGGTGGCACCAAGATCTGTGTCAGTTGTTCAAGTGGATGTCAGTGGCGCTATGAGGGGTCATCGAGGGATGTTGGTTCCCTGACAGCAATCCGGCGACTGCGCGCATCATCAGGGGATGGCCCACTATGGATCCAGGCAGCTACTAGTTCAGGGTGGCGCGAATGCGAGTGAAATTCCTATCGGCCACATTCATGGCGGACGATGGTGGCATCTTGGCCATCATCTCCTTGTTGAAGGCATAGTTGCTTGTATTCTTGGTCATCTTGTTTCGGCTGCTCCAGGGAAAGCCCTAGATCAGGGCCTCCCGGATCCAATGATGATGGGCCCTTCGCGGCCCTTCTCCCTCTTGGGGGCATCGTCTTGGAGCAGATACTGGCTGGAGGGGGCAACAGGAGGAGTGGTGTTGCATCTACCGCAACGACGACGATGACAGGTAAACGCGGCCTGGAGCGGTGGAGCCTTGGTGACGTATGCGTGTTGATGGACGTGCACAGGTGATTGCGTTGTTTGGCATCATGGTTGAATCGACGACATAATGGTCTGACAAAGTTAATGCATAGGTCGCTCCCGAAGATCGGACGACGTAAGAAGGTTGCGGCTGGTTCTAGAGCGTGTGCATGCGATGAGTACAGAGGATTTGCCAGGCCAGTTGGTTCTCTCTTTTTTCCAGCCGGTGGCTTGGTGAGGCCATCGGATTAGATGGTGTGTGTTGATGCAAGGTCAAGGCACATCATGAAGTGTGTAGGTGTAGCGACTGTCGTTGCCATGAAGTCGACTTCGAGTTGATCCTTGTATTTGTTTTGTCGGGTCTGTTGAGTAATATAAAAAATTGGTGTGTGCATCGCTTGATGCACAGGCCGACGGTGATCCATCTTTAAAAAAATGTAACATGAAAAACAATATTGTGTCAAAAAAAATTGTTCATTTTCCCCTTTAATAATGGTGTACTACTTAGTATTACAAAAAATATTTGCCAGCAGCATCGTGTTGTGATCAGCTAGACAAAGTTTCTCTAGAAAATAATGGAATGAACTAAATTTGTATCCCATAGGGTTACTATGGATGCTTGTGACGAAGCTTCAGTTAGTAGAGATAAAAGATAGAGAATCCTCGTCACTAGTTGATCACAAAATGCATGATCACCGTCCAACGTAGAAAACACATTATAATTAGTTGTTCACTTACTTGGACTAATGGAAGGGATCGACTAATTATGGCTTCTCCTATCTACACAGTTAACGCTTCCACATGTGTTGATTGGATTTATTCAGCTCGAAGTTGACTTCGAATGGCATATTCGGAATCCCAATTAATGTGAGATGCTTTCTATATCATGTGGGGCTGAGCAATTAATGCACTTATCGTTTCGAATCGAAGGAGGCACATCTCAGTATAATCACGTGTCAGGAGCACATAAGCATGTGATCTATTTTGCCTCTCGAATCATGTCTCATTAACACGGTTACACATGATACTAGGTTTCTAATGGTTGGTCTTATAGGAAAGTAACTTATTTTTTTATGGCATAGTCAAAAACTAACTCTATAAATATGGTCTCTTTCATTCATACCTAGTACTTACTCACACACGTACTAGTAGAGAAATCCTCATCCTCTTTGTAGGTCGAAAAATCATAGTGATGGCGGACAATAGTGAGAGGAAATGTAAAGAAAAATCTGTGAAATTCATGAATCCAACTTAAAAAGGGTTTTGTATACACGTAAATTTGAAGTATACCCAATATCGAAGACCATAGACTTCATAAACTTCAACTTAAGCTTGTAAATCTGTACAGCAGTAGAATATTGTCTTCTGGTTATTTAAATCAAAAGATACAAAATCTCATAAAGGTGTGATAGTGATTTTCATTTGTCATTGCTTTTAGACTTGGAAACACAATTTCAATGTCTCTTTGCTTATGCGAGACTTGAGGAATATGCTTAGTGGTGGTTTTCTCAACAAAAGAACCACCACCAGATTTGTGGATCTGGTATGTGCAGCTCTACAATCATTAATTATATATGGCTAGAAACAAAAAAACTTCTATGAGGAGCTCCTAGTTGACCACTAACTGTGTACGCAACATGCTGCAACATCTGGAATGCGAGAAGAATCAAATTCTGTTTGTGATGAGCATTTAATGCAGTTGGACTGTACTGCCTAGATAAGCATATAGTTGACTACAATAGCGTGTGGGCTCATACACATCTCAGGTGCATATATATATGCACAAAGTCTTTGATTCACGCTAAAGAAGCATCTCGCATAAATGCGTGTTTTTACCGAGCTTGTATTACTAATAATTACGTAATCCTTTCATGTCATGATCTTTTTATAAATATAGGAAGGTAAGGGAAATGTGTTAGGACATGAAAGTTACAATGGCCCCACGACATGATTATAATTTGTAATAGATTTTGGTGTCTTTTGTACATATAACATGTACAAACGCCCCACAACCCCTCCCAAGGGCGCCGCCAGTAGCAAATCCACACCGCCACTCTTCTTTCCAAAGATGCCACCAACATAGGTGCGGTGGTGCTGGCCCAACACGAAGTAGCCGGGTCCATGGACGCCGCACAGAAACCCGTGGAGCGATTGGGGCGGGGCCATCGTGGATTACGCTCGCAGCAGCCTAGGCGGCGTCCCTGATCATGCGGAGGTGGAGCTCCCCCGAACCGGCCGATGGGATCTCGTAGTCTCTCTGGCAATGGTTGGCCAATGGTGGCACCAAGATCTGTGTCGGTTGTTCAAGTGGATGTCAGTGGCGCTATGAGGGGTCATTGAGGGATGTTGGTTCCCTGAGAGCAATCCGGCGGCTGGGCGCATCATCAAGGGATGACCCACTATGGATCCAGGCAGCTACTAGTTCAGGGTGGCGCGAATGCGAGTGAAATTCCTATCGGCCACATTCATGGCGGACGATGGTGGCATCTTGGCCATCATCTCCTTGTTGAAGGCATAGTTGCTTGTATTCTTGGTCATCTTGTTTCGGCTGCTCCAGGGAAAGCCCTAGATCAGGGCCTCCCGGATCCAATGATGATGGGCCCTTCGCGGCCCTTCTCCTTCTTGGGGGCATCGTTTTGGAGCAGATACTGGCAGGAGGGGGAAACAGGAGGAGTGATGTTGCATCTACCGCAACGACGACGATGATAGGTAAACGCGGCATGGAGCAGTGGAGCCTTGGTGACGTATGCGTGTTGATGGACATGTACAGGTGATTGCGTTGTTTGGCAACATGGTCGCATCGACGACATAATGGTCTGACAAAGTTAATGCATAGGTCGCTCCCGAAGATGGGATGATAGAAGAAGGTTGCGGCTGGTTCTAGAGCATGTGCATGCTATGAGTGGAGAGGATTTGCTAGGCCAGTTGGTGCTCTCTTTTTTCCAGCCGGTGGCTTGGTGAGGCCATCGGATTAGATGGTGTGTGTTGATGCGAGGTCAAGGCACATCATGAAGTGTGTAGGTGTAGCGACTGTCGTTGCCATCAAGTCGGCATCGAGTTGATCCTTGTATTTGTTTTGTCGGGTCTGTTGAGTAATATAAAAAATTGTTGTGTGCATCGCTTGATGCACAGGTCGAGTGTGATCCATCTTTAAAAAAAGTGTAACGTGAAAAACAATATTGTGTCAAAAAAACATGTTCCTTTTTCACTTTAATAATGGTGTACTCCCTCTGTTTATATTTAGTCCGCGTATTAACTTTGGTCAAAGTCAAACTTTTGATACTTTGACCAGGTCTATAAACAAAAATATTAGCATATACAATAACAAATCGATAACATTAGATTTATTATTAAATGTACTTTCACATCATATATATTTGTTATGGTAAATGATTAAATTGTTTTCTATAAACTTGGTCAAACTGTATGAACTTTGACTTCAGTCAACTCTAATATGCAGAGTAAATAAAAATGGAGGGAGTACTACTTAGTATTACAAAAACATTTGCCAGCAGCATCATGTTGTGATCAGCTAGACAAAGTTTCTCTAGAAAATAATGGAATGAACTAAATTTGTATCCCATAGGGTTTCTATGGATGCTTGTGACGAAGCTTCAGTTAGTAGAGATAAAAGATAGAGAATCCTCGTCACTAGTTGATCACAAAATGCATGATCACCGTCCAATGTAGAAAACACATTATAATTAGTTGTTCACTTACTTGGACTCATGGAAGGGATCTACTAATTATGGCTTCTCCTATCTACACAGTTAACACTTCCAGATGAGCTGATTGGATTTATTCAGCTCGAAGTTGACTTCGAATGGCATATTCGGAATCCCAATTAATGTGAGATGCTTTCTATATCATGTGGGGCTCAGCAATTAATGCACTTATGGTTTAGAATCGAAGGAGGCACATCTCAGTATAATCACGTGTCAAGAGCACATAAGCATGTGATCTATTTTGCATCTGGAATCATCTCTCATTAACACGGTTACACATGATACTAGGTTTCTCATGGTTGGTCTTATAGGAAAGTAACTTATTTTTTATGTCATAGTCAAAAACTAACTCTATAAATATGGTCTCTTTCATTCATACCTAGTACTTACTCACACACGTACTAGTAGAGAGATCCTCATCCTCTTTGTAGGTCAAAAAATCATAGTGATGGCCCATGCAAGCCATGTCTTCATTTTCCTTACCTTCTCAAATTTAGCCATAGCCATGGCCACCCTTCCAATCTCATATGACCCTTATATAGGGAAGTGTAAGAGTAGTTGTGAGGAAGAGCTCAATCTATCTTTGTACCTCCACCAAGTCGCTAGTGGACCAGCCCACAACCAAGAAATAATTCTCAACCCTGGCTTTGAGAACTCGTTCGGTATGGTAGCCGTTAATGACTGGGAGATACATGCTGCCCCTGATTCCACGTCAAGTATCATTGCTCGGGCAAAGGGAATGCATATCCAGGCTACCAAAAGTCAGGCCAATGGCGTTGCTTGGTTTCTTCCTTTCAGCATGGTCTTTCAGGATTCAAGGTATGTCCATGCAGGTTTAAACATGCAAGAATTATTTGTACGTTCAATATACAATTATTTTCTGGAGGTTTAGTTTTTCAAATTGTTGTTACAATTTTAATAGGTTTGGCGGGTCTACGTTACAAGTGATGGGGGCAATTACTAGTGCAGATGGTGAGTTTGCTATTGTTGGTGGGACTGGAAAATTGTCGATGGCGCGTGGTACTGTGAAGTTCATAGCAATCCAGGCGCAAAGCAGCTCCATAGAGAACTACAGAAAAATTGATATTCATGCATTCTACACACCCTCCCTGACCGTAAGTTTAATTGGTGTCTGCACTGAAGTATAATTGTGGTATATATATTATTTCCTATTTGCTAGCCAGTTTTGAGAAATTAAGTTTATAAATCTATTATATAGGAACCATATCTGTTGATGTCAAGAAAAACGTCTACATGTACACATAGTATATCTTTTATACAATATAGAATGATCAATACGTATTTGAAAGAAGAAACGAAAAACAAAACAGAAAATACAATTTTCACTTTTATCGAGTAACACTATTTTTGAAATATTTTTAGACACTATTTTTGTTTATTAGACGAATAATAGGTGTCGTAAATTTCATAGTGCTTGTTTGATTCCTTATTAAGGAGTATGCTAACAACTTATTTGTCTACCTTTTACAGGTCTAGGACATAAAGAACAAACATGCAGCGCTTCAGCTCGAAACACGAGCAAGTAATCATGGAGAAATAAACTATGTGTTTTTCCGTTATTGCTAGTAGTACTATCTAGTTATAATATGAATGTTGGGGAAGACCTCCCATTATTTACTTTGAAACAATGTATGTTTAATGAAATATCTTCGTATACATCCATCAAGCGTTTATCTTTGTTCTTATATGGATTTTATAATTACATCTAGAGTAATATATTGTCAATGAATTATATATGAAAAAAGTTTAGAGCATCTGTTGTTCGTTGCCCTTGCTACTTTTACATTCGATCCATATATGGTTTGTCTGGAAACGACTCCTATTTCCATCAAAATGTTGTTTTTGGTGTTGATGACCACAAGTTGTGACTTACCGCGTAATTTCCATAAAATGAGCAAAATTTAACAAAAAAAAGGCAAATTGATGCAAGCTACCTCTTGCTGCAACTCTATTACCAATTTCTCACCCCTAGCGTTAATGAACATTAAGTGTGTAACCCTACGGGTTCGAGAACATGCAGACATGACCGAGACACCTCTCCGATCAATAATTAATAAAGGAACCTGGATGCCCATATTGACTCCCGCATATTCAACGAAGATCTTAATCAGTTTGAACCACGATGTCAAGGATTCAGTTAATCCCGTGTACAATTACCTTTGTCTCGCGATCTTTTCCTGCTCGAGATTCGATCGTCGGTAACGCCATACCTAGTTCAATCTCATTAGCGGAAAGTCTCTTTACTCGTTTCGTAATACAATATTGTCATGACTAAACTCATTAGATACATGCTTGCAAGCTACTATCAATATCGTGTTACCGAGAAGGCCCAGAGATATGTCTTAGTCCGACAGAGTAACAAATCCCAGTCTCGATCCATGCAAAACAACAAACACTTTCTGAGATACATTAGGGCGCCTTTATTATCACCTAGTTATGAAGTGACATATGATATCCACAAAGCATTCTTACGATATCGCCTACAAGCGCTGCTCTTGCACCATGGGAGAACGAAAAACAGCTAGGGCACCCAGACACACCAATCGTTTGTACAATCTCCATCAGTGGTGCTGCACTATCTAGGGTTGCTGCGATGCGCGACTGGATAGCTCCAACCGAGAAGACTTTCATCGAACGTTGTTCTGTTGCCACTTTTAAATATCTTAAAAGTCCACCACAATATTAATTTTGATGCTTGATGAAAGAGATGTGGTAGAGGCTTCAAATGGTGGATGGTGGTTTGTTGATAGTAGTGATATAGGACAGAATGTCTAATAGTGGTATTCGACAATACACAGACCATGATCAACAATGACGATGCCGCGGCGGACAATAGTGAGAGGAAATATAAAGAAAAATCTGTGAAATTCATGAATCCTACTTAAAAAGGGTTTTGTATACACGTAAATTTGAAGTATACCCAATATCGAAGACCATAGACTTCATAAACTTCAACTTAAACTTGTAAGCCGTACAGCAGTAGAATCTTGTCTTCTCGTTATTTAAATCAAAAGATACAAAATCTCATAAAGGTGTGATAGTGATTTTCATTTGTCATTGCTTTTAGACTTGGAAACACAATTTCAATGTCTCTTTGCTTATGCGAGACTTGAGGAATATGCTTACTGGTGGTTCTTCTCAACACAAGAACCACCACCAGATTTGTGGATCTGGTATGTGCAACTCTACAATGATTACTTATATATGGTTGGAAACAAAAAAACTTCTATGAGGAGCTCGTAGTTGACCACTAACTGTGTGTGCAACATGCCGCAACATCTGGAATGTGAGAAGAATCAAATTCTGTTTGTGATGAGCATTTAATGCAGCT
Organism: Triticum dicoccoides; assembly: GCF_002162155.2. Taxonomy (NCBI): domain Eukaryota; kingdom Viridiplantae; phylum Streptophyta; class Magnoliopsida; order Poales; family Poaceae; genus Triticum; species Triticum dicoccoides. The sequence goes on from NC_041387.1 coordinate 649,691,205, forward strand.
AGACCGTACTGCCTAGACAAGCATATAGTTGACTACAATAGCGTGTGGGCTCATACACATCTCAGGTGCATATATATATGCACAAAGTCTTTGATTCACGCTAAAGAAGCATCTCACATAAATATGTGTGTTTACCGAGCTTGTATTACTAATAATTACGTGATCCTTCCATGTCATGATCTTTTTATAAATATACGAAGGTAAGGGAAATGTGTTAGGACATGAAAATTACAATGGCCCCACGACATGATTATAATTTATAATAGATTTTGGTGTCTTTTGTACATATAACATGTACAAACACCCCACGACCCCTCCCCAGGGCGACACCAGTAGCAAATCCACACCGCCACTCTTCTTTCCAAAGATGACACCAGCCGAGGTGCGGTGGTGCTGGCCTAACGCGAAGTAGCCGGGTCCATGGATGCCACACGAAAACCCGTGGAGCGGCTGGGACGGGCCCATCATGGATTACGCGCGCAACATCCTAGGCAGCATCCCTGGTCATGCGGAGGTAGAGCTCCCTCGAACCGGCCGATGGGATCCCGTAGCATCTCTGGCAATGGTTGGCCAATGGTGGCACCAAGATCTGTGTCAGTTGTTCAAGTGGATGTCAGTGGCGCTATGAGGGGTCATCGAGGGATGTTGGTTCCCTGACAGCAATCCGGCGGCTGCGCGCATCATCAGGGGATGGCCCACTATGGATCCAGGCAGCTACTAGTTCAGGGTGGCGCGAATGCGAGTGAAATTCCTATCGGCCACATTCATGGCGGACGATGGTGGCATCTTGGCCATCATCTCCTTGTTGAAGGCATAGTTGCTTGTATTCTTGGTCATCTTGTTTCGGCTGCTCCAGGGAAAGCCCTAGATCAGGGCCTCCCGGATCCGATGATGATGGGCCCTTCGCGGCCCTTCTCCCTCTTGGGGGCATCGTCTTGGAGCAGATACTGGCTGGAGGGGGCAACAAGAGGAGTGGTGTTGCATCTACCGCAACGACGACGATGACAGGTAAACGCGGCCTGGAGCGGTGGAGCCTTGGTGACGTATGCCTGTTGATGGACGTGCACAGGTGATTGCGTTGTTTGGCATCATGGTTGAATCGACGACATAATGGTCTGACAAAGTTAATGCATAGGTCGCTCCCGAAGATCGGACGACGTAAGAAGGTTGCGGCTGGTTCTAGAGCGTGTGCATGCGATGAGTACAGAGGATTTGCCAGGCCAGTTGGTTCTCTATTTTTTCCAGCCGGTGGCTTGGTGAGGCCATCGGATTAGATGGTGTGTGTTGATGCGAGGTCAAGGCACATCATGAAGTGTGTAGGTGTAGCGACTGTCGTTGCCATGAAGTCGACTTCGAGTTGATCCTTGTATTTGTTTTGTCGGGTCTGTTGAGTAATATAAAAAATTGGTGTGTGCATCGCTTGATGCACAGGCCGAGGGTGATCCATCTTTAAAAAAAATTGTAACATGAAAAACAATATTGTGTAAAAAAATGTGTTCCTTTTCCCCTTTAAATATGGTGTACTCCCTCTGTTTTTATTTAGTCCGCGTATTAACTTTGGCCAAAGTCAAGCTTTCGACACTTTGACCAGGTTTATAAACAAAAATATTAGCATATACAATAACAAATCGATAATATTAGTTTTATTATTAAATGTACTTTCACATCATATATATTTGTTATGGTAAATGATTATATTGTTTTCTATAAACTTGGTCAAACTGTATGAACTTTGACTTCAGTCAACTCTAATATACAGAGTAAATAAAAACGGAGGGAGTACTACTTAGTATTACAAAAACATTTGCCAGCAGCATCGTGTTGTGATCAGCTAGACAAAGTTTCTCTAGAAAATAATGGAATGAACTAAATTTGTATCCCATAGGGTTACTATGGATGCTTGTGACAAAGCTTCAGTTAGTAGAGATAAAAGATAGAGAATCCTCATCACTAGTTGATCACAAAATGCTTGATCACCGTCTGATGGAGTCATGTACCTAGGGTAGGGTCACAGACCTGATCTAATTACCCTGCCCAAGGACACCCTTAGAAGAGATCACCTTCCAGTCGACCTACGAGGGACTCACTCGACTGACTTGAAGGACTCGACCACGAAGACTCACTCGACCACCAGAAGGTCAAGAGGCACTCTGCACTGCAACGGTCTGTAATTAAGTAGACTTTATGATAGTAAAGACACTTTATGTGGGTAACGCCCCGGACTTAATGTACCTTAAACCCTTCATTACGTGGGTTGGCTGGGGACCTGGCACACTCTATATAAGCCACCCCCCTCCACAGGCAGAAGGGTTCGGCACCCTGTAATCCATATACAGATAATCCACTCGACCGCCTCCGGGCTCCGAGACGTAGGGCTTTTACTTCCTCCGAGAAGGGCCTGAACTCGTACATCTCTTGTGCTTACAACCTCTCCATAGCTAGGACCTTGCCTCTCCATACCTACCCCCCACTCTACTGTCAGACTTAGATCTACGACAGTTGGTGCCCACCGTGGGGCAGGTGTTTTAGCGATTTTGTGGAGAAGTTGCGATTCTTCCGAGTACTTTCATCATGGTAGCTGCTGGGGTTTTGGTCGAGGGTCGAGAGATTCGTCTCGGTGCTCTCACCTTCGTCGCCGACGACTCCGCCTGGCTCCAGGAGGCTCCACTCGACGTCGATGCGCTCCCCGTCCGCGGTGCGACGCATTTTCGCGCATGTGTCCGCGGCGTTCTGCTGCGGCAACCGTCGACCCCATATCGGTCGACTCCCCTATCGACCACCCTCTCGGTCTCCCGCCAGCGCAAGCGCTCGGGTCGGTCGAGGCTTCAGCGGTGGGTGAGACACGCGGTGGCTCGCCAGACGGCCACCACCCAAGTTGCGGCAATCGAGCCCGACGAGTCTCTCTACGGCATGTTCGATCTGTCGACTGGCTCCGTAGAGACTGCATCCGAATGCGATAGCAGTGATCCAGCGGCGGAAATCCTGATGGTCGACGGGCCTCGCAGCCCTCCTGGCTTCGCCCGTGATGGTGGGGCAGGCGACGGAGGCGACCCCGCACGAGACCACGAAGAGTACCAGCCCGAGCCACTCAACTCTCTGCAAAGAGAGGAACTTCGCCGCAGGAACATGGATGCCCTGCATACTCCCATCGCAGGAGAAACCCCCGAGGCTCGCGCCTTGGAGGAGGCACGTTTGGCCAATTTGGCCGAACGCGCTCGCCTGGAGAATCTTCAGCGAGCACTCGACGAGCGCGCGCGGCAACGAGTTCCCGACGCCAGTCGACGTCAACTCTTCCCGCCGACTCAGGTCTATCGAACCCCAATCCAGAATTTAGCAGCTGCGACCCGTATAGCAGAGTCCATCCAGCCCTCTTAGTCGGAAGCTGGCAGAGGCTTGATGCAGATCAGGGATCTGCTCTGGGCAGCAGGAGATCAGAATTCAGCCGTGTCGCAGTCGCGCAACAGAATTCACAGTCGATCCGTCGCTGCGAATACGGTTCAGTTGGCTCACAGTCCCAGATCGCCTCCGCGGCGTGAAGGGCGCGAGAATCGGCGAGACCAATATGGAGACCGACACGACCGAGATGATAGGCGCCGAGTGCCCACTTCCCCTCCGAGGGGTGGGTCTTACGCTCCTCGGCAGCAAGATGACAGACGTCAGCTCAGTGCGGGGCGAAGAGTTCCAGTCGACCCCAGAGAACCAGGCTTCGACGCGCGATCCATTATCGTGCAAGGCTTGGTCGACCGGAACAGAGCCCATCGAGGTGGACTCGACAGAGATGCGCCCACGAGCAGTGGAGTGCACGTTTCTGGTCCGGAATGTTTCAGCAGAGCTATCAGAGCCGCAGTGATTCCTCCCAATTTCAGGTTGGCAACAGGAGTCAGCAAGTTCACCGGTGAGTCTAAGCCTGAAACTTGGCTTGAGGACTACCGAGTGGCAGTTCAGATTGGTGGTGGGAATGACGAGGTGGCCGTGAAGCATTTGCCCCTCATGTTGGAAGGTTCTGCCAGAGCGTGGTTGAATCAGTTACCTCCTAGCAGTATTTACACTTGGGAAGATCTGTCCCGAGTGTTTGTCAGAACGTTTGAAGGAACTTGCAAGCGACCGGCTGGATTGACGGAGCTGCAAGTCTGTGTGCAGAAGACCAATGAGACTCTCAGGGAGTATATTCAGAGATGGATCACTTTGCACCATACTGGTGGCAGTCGACAAGTTCACCAAGTGGATTGAGGCTAAACCAATCAAGAACCTTGACGCCGGTACTGCTGTTAGCTTCATCAGGGAAGTGATATTCAGATATGGAGTCCCGCACAGCATCATTATGGATAATGGGTCAAACTTTGACTCGGAAGAGTTCAGGGATTTCTGCAACTCTCAAGGCACACGAGTCGACTACGCTTCGGCCGCCCATCCGCAGACGAATGGACAAGCAGAGCGAGCCAATGGCCTGATTCTCAAGGGATTGAAACCCCGGCTGATGCGTGATCTCAAGCATGCAGCTGGAGGATGGGTCGACGAACTTCCCTCGGTGCTTTGGGGACTGCGGACCACACCTAATCGGTCGACCGGAAGAACTCCATTCTTCTTGGTCTACGGAGCTGAAGCAGTCTTGCCGAGTGATCTTCTCCACAATGCTCCTCGAGTTGAGATCTACAACGAAGCAGAAGCTGAACAAGCGCGGCAGGACGCAGTCGACCTTTTAGAGGAAGAAAGGGAGATGGCTCTGATCCGATCGACCATCTACCAACAAGATTTGCGTCGTTTCCACGCCAGAAATGTGAGGGGTCGAGCCTTCCAGGAAGGAGATTTAGTTCTCCGAGTGGATCAGAAGAAACATCACAAGCTTGCTCCTTCTTGGGAAGGACCCTTCATCGTCACCAAAGTTCTCCACAACAGGGCGTACCATCTTTACAACGTCGAACATAATATCGACGAGCCCCGAGCTTGGAACGCGGAACTACTCCGCCCATTTTACACTTAAGTTTATCACTCGGATGAGTTGCAATAAAGTACTCCTGTAGTTCATGGATTTCAAAATAATAGTGTCATAGTTCCTCCATAATTTTTGTCACTTTTTATTTTTGTCCAATAAAATTTTCCCCTCAGTGGGTGACTTAGCCGCAAATCCGTTTCGCCTAAGTTTGTAAAAATCCTTACCGAATGGTGAGCCAGACTCCCACTCGGAGGCTTAGCTGCGAATCCGTTTCGCCTAAGATTAAATAAAATCCTACCGAGTGGTAAGCCTGACTTCCACTCGGGGGCTTAACTGCAGTCCAAGTACTCGCCTAAGTTATAAAAATCCTACCGAGTGGTAAGCCAGACTTCCTCTCGGAGGCTTAGCTGCAGTCCAAGTACTCGCCTAAGTTATAAAATTCCTACCGAGTGGTAAGCCAGACTTCCACTCGGAGGCTTAGCGGCAGTCCAAGTACTCGCCTAAGATATAAAAATCCTACTGAGTGAAGAGCAAACCTCTCACTCGGGGGCTTAGCTGCAGCCCAGTGCTCGCCTAAGATATAAAAATCCTACCGAGTGAAGAGCAAACCTCTCACTTGGGGGCTTAGCTGCAGCCCAGTGTTCGCCTAAGATATAAAAATCCTACCGAGTGAAGAGCAAACCTCTCACTCGGGGGCTTAGCTGCAGCCCAGTGCTCGCCTAAGATATAAAAATCCTACCGAGTGAAGAGCAAACCTCTCACTCGGGGGCTTAGCTGTAGCCCAATGCTCGCCTAAGATATAAAAATCCTACCGAGT
>NC_041387.1:649697620-649712571 GCF_002162155.2 Triticum dicoccoides
AAACCTCTCACTCGGGGGCTTAGCTGCAGCCCAGTGCTCGCCTAAGATATAAAAATCCTACCGAGTGAAGAGCAAACCTCTCACTCGGGGGCTTAGCTGCAGCCCAGTGCTCGCCTAAGATATAAAAATCCTACCGAGTGAAGAGCAAACCTCTCACTCGGAGGCTTAGCTGCAGCCCAGTGCTCGCCTAAGTGGATTAAGGAATAAGTCGACTGCGGTGACGTCTTTCTTGAACCCGCAAAAGACATTTCAAGCCAAAAGCAATCATATTCAAACATCAAATTCAAGTTCGGAACGATACCTAAAGGAACCAAAAGTGCTCAGGCTCAGCGCCTGTTAAAGCTTATCGGTTACAACTCCACTCGGCATACCGAGGCAAATTTAAAGCGTCGAGTGTACAATCTCCATCAGTGGTGCTGCACTATCTAGGGTTGTTGCGATGCGCGACTGCGTAGCTCCAACCGAGAAGACTTTCATCGAACGTTGTTCTGTTGCCACTTTTAAATATCCTAAAAGTCCACCACAATATTAATTTTGATGCTTGATGAAAGAGATGTGGCAGAGGCTTCAAATGGTGGATGGTGGTCTGTTGATAGTAGTGATACAGGACAGGATGTCTAATAGTGGTATACGACAATACACAGACCATGATCAACAATGACGATGCCGCGACGGACAATAGTGAGAGAAATGTAAAGAAAAATCTGTGAAATTCATGAATCCAACTTAAAAAGGGTTTTGTATACACGTAAATTTGAAGTGTACCCAGTATCGAAGACCATAGACTTCATAAACTTCAACTTAAGCTTGTAAATCCGTACAGCAGTAGAATCTTGTCTTCTGGTTATTTAAATCAAAATATACAAAATCTCATAAAGGTGTGATAGTGATTTTCATTTGTCATTGCTTTTAGACTTGGAAACACAATTTCAATGTCTCTTTGCTTATGCGAGACTTGAGCAATATGCTTACTGGTGGTTCTTCTCAACACAAGAACCACCACCAGATTTGTGGATTTGGTATGTGCAGCTCTACAATGATTACTTATATATGGCTCGAAACAAAAAAACTTCTATGAGGAGCTCGTAGTTGACCACTAACTGTGTGCGCAACATGCCGCAACATCTGGAATGTGAGAAGAATCAAATTCTGTTTGTGATAAGCACTTAATGCAGCTGGACCGTACTGCCTAGACAAGCATATAGTTGACTACAATAGCATGTGGGCTCATACACATCTCAGGTGCATATATATATGCACAAAGTCTTTGATTCACGCTAAAGAAGCATCTCGCATAAATTCGTGTGTTTACCGAGCTTGTATTATTAATAATTACGTAATCCTTTCATGTCATGATCTTTTTATAAATATACGAAGGTAAGGGAAATGTGTTAGGACATGAAAATTACAATGGCCCCACGACATGATTATAATTTATAATTGATTTTGGTGTCTTTTGTACATATAACATGTACAAACACCCCACGACCCCTCCCCAAGGCGCCACCGGAAGCAAATCCACACCGCCACTCTTCTTTCCAAAGATGGCACCAACCGAGGTGCGGTGGTGCCGGCCTAACGCGAAGTAGCCGGGTCCATGGATGCCAAACGGAAACCCGTGGAGCGGCTGGGATGGGGCCATCGTGGATTACGCGCGCAGCAGCCTAGGCGGCGTCCCTGGTCATGCAGAGGTAGACCTCCCTCGAACCGGCCGATGGGATCCCGTAGCCTCTCTAGCAATGGTTGGCCAATGGTGGCACCAAGATCTGTGTCAGTTGTTCAAGTGGATGACAGTGGCGCTTTGAAGGGTCATCGAGGGATGTTGGTTCCCTGACAGCAATCCGGCGGCTGCGCGCATCATCAGGGGATGGCCCACTATGGATCCAGGCAGCTACTAGTTCAGAGGGCGCGAATGCGAGTGAAATTCCTATCGGCCACATTCATGGCGGACGATGGTGGCATCTTGGCCATCATCTCCTTGTTGAAGGCATAGTTGCTTGTATTCCTGGTTATCTTGTCTCAACTGCTCCAGGGAAAGCTCTAGATCAGGGCCTCCCGGATCCGATGATGATGGGCCCTTCGCGGCCCTTCTCCCTCTTGGGGGCATCGTCTTGGAGCAGATTCTGCCTGGAGGGGGCAACAGGAGGAGTGGTGTTGCATCTACGGCAACGACAACGATGACAGGTAAACGCGGCCTGGAGCAGTGGAGCCTTGGTGACATATGCGTGTTGATGGACGTGCGCAGGTGACTGCGTTGTTTGGCATTATGGTCGCATCGACGACATAATGGTCTGACAAAGTTAATGCATAGGTCACTCCTGAAGATAGGACGACAGAAGAAGGTTGCGGCTGGTTCTAGAGCGTGTGCATGCGGTGAGTGCAGAGGATTTGCTAGGCCAGTTGGTGCTCTCTTTTTTCGAGCCGGTGGCTTGGTGAGGCCATCGGATTAGATGATATGTGTTGATGCGAGGTCAAGGCACATCGTGAAGTGTGTAGGTGTAGCGACTGTCGTAGCCATGAAGTCGACTTCGAGTTGATCCTTGTATTTGTTTTGTCGGGTCTGTTGAGTAATATATCAAATGGTTGTGTGCATTGCTTGATGCACAGGCCGAGCGTAATCCATCTTTAAAAAAATGTAACATGAAAAACAATATTGTGTCAAAAAAAAATTGTTCATTTTCCCCTTTAATAATGGTGTACTACTTAGTATTACAAAAAATATTTGCCAGCAGCATCGTGTTGTGATCAGCTAGACAAAGTTTCTCTAGAAAATAATGGAATGAACTAAATTTGTATCCCATAGGGTTACTATGGATGCTTGTGACGAAGCTTCAGTTAGTAGAGATAAAAGATAGAGAATCCTCGTCACTAGTTGATCACAAAATGCATGATCACCGTCCAACGTAGAAAACACATTATAATTAGTTGTTCACTTACTTGGACTAATGGAAGGGATCGACTAATTATGGCTTCTCCTATCTACACAGTTAACGCTTTCACATGTGTTGATTGGATTTATTCAGCTCGAAGTTGACTTCGAATGGCATATTCGGAATCCCAATTAATGTGAGATGCTTTCTATATCATGTGGGGCTGAGCAATTAATGCACTTATCATTTCGAATCGAAGGAGGCACATCTCAGTATAATCACGTGTCAGGAGCACATAAGCATGTGATCTATTTTGCCTCTCGAATCATGTCTCATTAACACGGTTACACATGATACTAGGTTTCTAATGGTTGGTCTTATAGGAAAGTAACTTAATTTTTTATGGCATAGTCAAAAACTAACTCTATAAATATGGTCTCTTTCATTCATACCTAGTACTTACTCACACACGTACTAGTAGAGAAATCCTCATCCTCTTTGTAGGTCGAAAAATCATAGTGATGGCGGACAATAGTGAGAGGAAATGTAAAGAAAAATCTGTGAAATTCATGAATCCAACTTAAAAAGGGTTTTGTATACACGTAAATTTGAAGTATACCCAATATCGAAGACCATAGACTTCATAAACTTCAACTTAAGCTTGTAAATCTGTACAGCAGTAGAATATTGTCTTCTGGTTATTTAAATCAAAAGATACAAAATCTCATAAAGGTGTGATAGTGATTTTCATTTGTCATTGCTTTTAGACTTGGAAACACAATTTCAATGTCTCTTTGCTTATGCGAGACTTGAGGAATATGCTTAGTGGTGGTTTTCTCAACAAAAGAACCACCACCAGATTTGTGGATCTGGTATGTGCAGCTCTACAATCATTAATTATATATGGCTAGAAACAAAAAAACTTCTATGAGGAGCTCCTAGTTGACCACTAACTGTGTACGCAACATGCTGCAACATCTGGAATGCGAGAAGAATCAAATTCTGTTTGTGATGAGCATTTAATGCAGTTGGACTGTACTGCCTAGATAAGCATATAGTTGACTACAATAGCGTGTGGGCTCATACACATCTCAGGTGCATATATATATGCACAAAGTCTTTGATTCACGCTAAAGAAGCATCTCGCATAAATGCGTGTTTTTACCGAGCTTGTATTACTAATAATTACGTAATCCTTTCATGTCATGATTTTTTTATAAATATAGGAAGGTAAGGGAAATGTGTTAGGACATGAAAGTTACAATGGCCCCACGACATGATTATAATTTGTAATAGATTTTGGTGTCTTTTGTACATATAACATGTACAAACGCCCCACAACCCCTCCCAAGGGCGCCGCCAGTAGCAAATCCACACCGCCACTCTTCTTTCCAAAGATGCCACCAACATAGGTGCGGTGGTGCTGGCCCAACGCGAAGTAGCCGGGTCCATGGACGCCGCACAGAAACCCGTGGAGCGATTGGGGCGGGGCCATCGTGGATTACGCGCGCAGCAGCCTAGGCGGCGTCCCTGATCATGCGGAGGTGGAGCTCCCCCGATCCGGCCGATGGGATCTCGTAGTCTCTCTGGCAATGGTTGGCCAATGGTGGCACCAAGATCTGTGTCGGTTGTTCAAGTGGATGTCAGTGGCGCTATGAGGGGTCATTGAGGGATGTTGGTTCCCTGACAGCAATCCGGCGGCTGGGCGCATCATCAAGGGATGACCCACTATGGATCCAGGCAGCTACTAGTTCAGGGTGGCGCGAATGCGAGTGAAATTCCTATCGGCCACATTCATGGCGGACGATGGTGGCATCTTGGCCATCATCTCCTTGTTGAAGGCATAGTTGCTTGTGTTCTTGGTCATCTTGTTTCGGCTGCTCCAGGGAAAGCCCTAGATCAGGGCCTCCCGGATTCAATGATGATGGGCCCTTCGCGGCCCTTCTCCCTCTTGGGGGCATCGTTTTGGAGCAGATACTGGCAGGAGGGGGAAACAGGAGGAGTGATGTTGCATCTACCGCAACGACGACGATGATAGGTAAACGCGGCATGGAGCAGTGGAGCCTTGGTGACGTATGCGTGTTGATGGACATGTACAGGTGATTGCGTTGTTTGGCAACATGGTCGCATCGACGACATAATGGTCTGACAAAGTTAATGCATAGGTCGCTCCCGAAGATGGGATGATAGAAGAAGGTTGCGGCTGGTTCTAGAGCATGTGCATGCTATGAGTGGAGAGGATTTGCTAGGCCAGTTGGTGCTCTCTTTTTTCCAGCCGGTGGCTTGGTGAGGCCATCCGATTAGATGGTGGGTGTTGATGCGAGGTCAAGGCACATCATGAAGTGTGTAGGTGTAGCGACTGTCGTTGCCATCAAGTCGGCATCGAGTTGATCCTTGTATTTGTTTTGTCGGGTCTGTTGAGTAATATAAAAAATTGTTGTGTGCATCGCTTGATGCACAGGCCTAGTGTGATCCATCTTTAAAAAAAGTGTAACGTGAAAAACAATATTGTGTCAAAAAAATGTGTTCCTTTTCCACTTCAATAATGGTGTACTCCCTCTGTTTATATTTAGTCCGCGTATTAACTTTGGTCAAAGTCAAACTTTTGATACTTTAACCAGGTCTATAAACAAAAATATTAGCATATACAATAACAAATCGATAACATTAGATTTATTATTAAATGTACTTTCACATCATATATATTTGTTATGGTAAATGATTAAATTGTTTTCTATAAACTTGGTCAAACTGTATGAACTTTGACTTCAGTCAACTCTAATATGCAGAGTAAATAAAAATGGAGGGAGTACTACTTAGTATTACAAAAACATTTGCCAGCACCATCATGTTGTGATCAGCTAGACAAAGTTTCTCTAGAAAATAATGGAATGAACTAAACTTGTATCCCATAGGGTTTCTATGGATGCTTGTGACGAAGCTTCAGTTAGTAGAGATAAAAGATAGAGAATCCTCGTCACTAGTTGATCACAAAATGCATGATCACCGTCCAATGTAGAAAACACATTATAATTCGTTGTTCACTTACTTGGACTCATGGAAGGGATCTACTAATTATGGCTTCTCCTATCTACACAGTTAACACTTCCAGATGAGCTGATTGGATTTATTCAGCTCGAAGTTGACTTCGAATGGCATATTCGGAATCCCAATTAACGTGAGATGCTTTCTATATCATGTGGGGCTCAGCAATTAATGCACTTATGGTTTAGAATCGAAGGAGGCACATCTCAGTATAATCACGTGTCAAGAGCACATAAGCATGTGATCTATTTTGCATCTGGAATCATGTCTCATTAACACGGTTACACATGATACTAGGTTTCTCATGGTTGGTCTTATAGGAAAGTAACTTATTTTTTATGTCATAGTCAAAAACTAACTCTATAAATATGGTCTCTTTCATTCATACCTAGTACTTACTCACACACGTACTAGTAGAGAGATCCTCATCCTCTTTGTAGGTCAAAAAATCATAGTGATGGCCCATGCAAGCCATGTCTTCATTTTCCTTACCTTCTCAAATTTAGCCATAGCCATGGCCACCCTTCCAATCTCATATGACCCTTATATAGGGAAGTGTAAGAGTAGTTGTGAGGAAGAGCTCAATCTATCTTTGTACCTCCACCAAGTCGCTAGTGGACCAGCCCACAACCAAGAAATAATTCTCAACCCTGGCTTTGAGAACTCGTTCGGTATGGTAGCCGTTAATGACTGGGAGATACATGCTGCCCCTGATTCCACGTCAAGTATCATTGCTCGGGCAAAGGGAATGCATATCCAGGCTACCAAAAGTCAGGCCAATGGCGTTGCTTGGTTTCTTCCTTTCAGCATGGTCTTTCAGGATTCAAGGTATGTCCATGCAGGTTTAAACATGCAAGAATTATTTGTACGTTCAATATACAATTATTTTCTGGAGGTTTAGTTTTTCAAATTGTTGTTACAATTTTAATAGGTTTGGCGGGTCTACGTTAGAAGTGATGGGGGCAATTACTAGTGCAGATGGTGAGTTTGCTATTGTTGGTGGGACTGGAAAATTGTCGATGGCGTGTGGTACTGTGAAGTTCATAGCAATCCAGGCGCAAAGCAGCTCCATAGAGAACTACAGAAAAATTGATATTCATGCATTCTACACACCCTCTCTGACCGTAAGTTTAATTGGTGTCTGCACTGAAGTATAATTGTGGTATATATATTATTTCCTATTTGCTAGCCAGTTTTGAGAAATTAAGTTTATAAATCTATTATATAGGAACCATATCTGTTGATGTCAAGAAAAACGTCTACATGTACACATAGTATATCTTTTATACAATATAGAATGATCAATATGTATTTGAAAGAAGAAACGAAAAACAAAACAGAAAATACAATTTTCACTTTTATCGAGTAACACTATTTTTGAAATATTTTTAGACACTATTTTTGTTTATTAGACGAATAATAGGTGTCGTAAATTTCATAGTGCTTGTTTGATTCCTTATTAAGGAGTATGCTAACAACTTATTTGTCTACCTTTTACAGGTCTAGGACATAAAGAACAAACATGCAGCGCTTCAGCTCGAAACACGAGCAAGTAATCCTGGAGAAATAAACTATGTGTTTTTCCGTTATTGCTAGTAGTACTATCTAGTTATAATATGAATGTTGGGGAAGACCTCCCATTATTTACTTTGAAACAATGTATGTTTAATGAAATATCTTCGTATACATCCATCAAGCGTTTATCTTTGTTCTTATATGGATTTTATAATTACATCTAGAGTAATATATTGTCAATGAATTATATATGAAAAAAGTTTAGAGCATCTGTTGTTCGTTGCCCTTGCTACTTTTACATTCGATCCATATATGGTTTGTCTGGAAACGACTCCTATTTCCATCAAAATGTTGTTTTTGGTGTTGATGACCACAAGTTGTGACTTACCACGTAATTTCCATAAAATGAGCAAAATTTAACAAAAAAAAGGCAAATTGATGCAAGCTACCTCTTGCTGCAACTCTATTACCAATTTCTCACCCCTAGCGTTAATGAACATTAAGTGTGTAACCCTACGGGTTCGAGAACATGCAGACATGACCGAGACACCTCTCCGATCAATAATTAATAAAGGAACCTGGATGCCCATATTGACTCCCGCATATTCAACGAAGATCTTAATCAGTTTGAACCACGATGTCAAGGATTCAGTTAATCCCGTGTACAATTACCTTTGTCTCGCGATCTTTTCCTGCTCGAGATTCGATCGTCGGTAACGCCATACCTAGTTCAATCTCATTAGCGAAAAGTCTCTTTACTCGTTTCATAATACAATATTGTCATGACTAAACTCATTAGATACATGCTTGCAAGCTACTATCAATATCGTGTTACCGAGAAGGCCCAGAGATATGTCTTAGTCCGACAGAGTAACAAATCCCAGTCTCGATCCATGCAAAACAACAAACACTTTCTGAGATACATTAGGGCACCTTTATTATCACCTAGTTATGAAGTGACATATGATATCCACAAAGCATTCTTACGATATCGCCTACAAGCGCTGCTCTTGCACCATGGGAGAACGAAAAACAACTAGGGCACCCAGACACACCAACCGTTTGTACAATCTCCATCAGTGGTGCTGCACTATCTAGGGTTGCTGCGATACGCGACTGGATAGCTCCAACCGAGAAGACTTTCATCGAACGTTGTTCTGTTGCCACTTTTAAATATCTTAAAAGTCCACCACAATATTAATTTTGATGCTTGATGAAAGAGATGTGGTAGAGGCTTCAAATGGTCGATGGTGGTTTGTTGATAGTAGTGATATAGGACAGAATGTCTAATAGTGGTATTCGACAATACACAGACCATGATCAACAATGACGATCCCGCGGCGGACAATAGTGAGAGGAAATATAAAGAAAAATCTGTGAAATTCATGAATCCTACTTAAAAAGGGTTTTGTATACACGTAAATTTGAAGTATACCCAATATCGAAGACCATAGACTTCATAAACTTCAACTTAAACTTGTAAGTCCGTACAGCAGTAGAATCTTGTCTTCTGGTTATTTAAATCAAAAGATACAAAATCTCATAAAGGTATGATAGTAATTTTCACTTGTCATTGCTTTTAGACTTGGAAACACAATTTCAATGTCTCTTTGCTTATGCGAGACTTGAGGAATATGCTTACTGGTGGTTCTTCTCAACACAAGAACCACCACCAGATTTGTGGATCTGGTATGTGCAACTCTACAATGATTACTTATATATGGTTGGAAACAAAAAAACTTCTATGAGGAGCTCGTAGTTGACCACTAACTGTGTGTGCAACATGCCGCAACATCTGGAATGTGAGAAGAATCAAATTCTGTTTGTGATGAGCATTTAATGCAGCTAGACCGTACTGCCTAGACAAGCATATAGTTGACTACAATAGCGTGTGGGCTCATACACATCTCAGGTGCATATATATATGCACAAAGTCTTTGATTCACGCTAAAGAAGCATCTCACATAAATATGTGTGTTTACCGAGCTTGTATTACTAATAATTACGTAATCCTTTCATGTCATGATCTTTTTATAAATATACGAAGGTAAGGGAAATGTGTTAGGACATGAAAATTACAATGGCCCCACGACATGATTATAATTTATAATAGATTTTGGTGTCTTTTGTACATATAACATGTACAAACACCCCACGACCCCTCCCCGGGGCGACACCAGTAGCAAATCCACACCGCCACTCTTCTTTCCAAAGATGACACCAGCCGAGGTGCGGTGGTGCTGGCCCAACGCGAAGTAGCCGGGTCCATGGATGCCACACGGAAACCCGTGGAGCGGCTGGGACGGGCCCATCGTGGATTACGCGCGCAGCATCCTAGGCAGCATCCCTGGTCATGCGGAGGTAGAGCTCCCTCGAACCGGCCGATGGGATCCCGTAGCCTCTCTGGCAATGGTTGGCCAATGGTGATACCAAGATCTGTGTCAGTTGTTCAAGTGGATGTCAGTGGCGCTATGAGGGGTCATCGAGGGATGTTGGTTCCCTGACAGCAATCCGGCAGCTGCGCGCATCATCAGGGGATGGCCCACTATGGATCCAGGCAGCTACTAGTTCAGGGTGGCGCGAATGCGAGTGAAATTCCTATCGGCCACATTCATGGCGGACGATGGTGGCATCTTGGCCATCATCTCCTTGTTGAAGGCATAGTTGCTTGTATTCTTGGTCATCTTGTTTCGGCTGCTCCAGGGAAAGCCCTAGATCAGGGCCTCCCGGATCCGATGATGATGGGCCCTTCGCGGCCCTTCTCCCTCTTGTTGGCATCGTCTTGGAGCAGATACTGGCTGGAGGGGGCAACAGGAGGAGTGGTGTTGCATCTACCGCAACGATGACGATGACAGGTAAACGCGGCCTGGAGCGGTGGAGCCTTGGTGACGTATGCGTGTTGATGGACGTGCACAGGTGATTGCGTTGTTTGGCATCATGGTTGAATCGACGACATAATGGTCTGACAAAGTTAATGCATAGGTCGCTCCCGAAGATCGGACGACGTAAGAAGGTTGCGGCTGGTTCTAGAGCGTGTGCATGCGATGAGTACAGAGGATTTGCCAGGCCAGTTGGTTCTCTCTTTTTTCCAGCCGGTGGCTTGGTGAGGCCATCGGATTAGATGGTGTGTGTTGATGCGAGGTCAAGGCACATCATGAAGTGTGTAGGTGTAGCGACTGTCGTTGCCATGAAGTCGACTTCGAGTTGATCCTTGTATTTGTTTTGTCGGGTCTGTTGAGTAATATAAAAAATTGGTGTGTGCATCGCTTGATGCACAGGCCGAGGGTGATCCATCTTTAAAAAAAATTGTAACATGAAAAACAATATTGTGTCAAAAAAATGTGTTCCTTTTCCCCTTTAAATATGGTGTACTCCCTCTGTTTTTATTTAGTCCGCGTATTAACTTTGGCCAAAGTCAAGCTTTCGACACTTTGACCAGGTTTATAAACAAAAATATTAGCATATACAATAACAAATCGATAATATTAGTTTTATTATTAAATGTACTTTCACATCATATATATTTGTTATGGTAAATGATTATATTGTGTTCTATAAACTTGGTCAAACTATATGAACTTTGACTTCAGTCAACTCTAATATGCAGAGTAAATAAAAACGGAGGGAGTACTACTTAGTATTACAAAAACATTTGCCAGCAGCATCGTGTTGTGATCAGCTAGACAAAGTTTCTCTAGAAAATAATGGAATGAACTAAATTTGTATCCCATAGGGTTACTATGGATGCTTGTGACAAAGCTTCAGTTAGTAGAGATAAAAGATAGAGAATCCTCATCACTAGTTGATCACAAAATGCTTGATCACCGTCTGATGGAGTCATGTACCTAGGGTAGGGTCACAGACCTGATCTAAGTACCCTGCCCAAGGACACCCTTAGAAGAGATCACCTTCCAGTCGACCTACGAGGGACTCACTCGACTGACTTGAAGGACTCGACCACGAAGACTCACTCGACCACCAGAAGGTCAAGAGGCACTCTGCACTGCAAGGGTCTGTAATTAAGTAGACTTTATGATAGTAAAGACACTTTATGTGGGGCGTTATCAGTAACGCCCCAGACTTAATGTACCTTAAACCCTTCATTACGTGGGTTGGCTGGGGACCTGGCGCACTCTATATAAGCCACCCCCCTCCACAGGCAGAAGGGTTCGGCACCCTGTAATCCATATACAGATAATCCACTCGACCGCCTCCGGGCTCCGAGACGTAGGGCTTTTACTTCCTCCGAGAAGGGCCTGAACTCGTACATCTCTTGTGCTTACAACCTCTCCATAGCTAGGACCTTGCCTCTCCATACCTACCCCCCACTCTACTGTCAGACTTAGATCCACGACAGTTGGCGCCCACCGTGGGGCAGGTGTTTTAGCGATTTTGTGGAGAAGTTGCGATTCTTCCGAGTACTTTCATCATGGTAGCTGCTGGGGTTTTGGTCGAGGGTCGAGAGATTCGTCTCGGTGCTCTCACCTTCGTCGCCGACGACTCCGCCTGGCTCCAGGAGGCTCCACTCGACGTCAATGCGCTCCCCGTCCGCGGTGCGACGCATTTTCGCGCATGTGTCCGCGGCGTTCTGCTGCGGCAACCGTCGACCCCATATCGGTCGACTCCCCTATCGACCACCCTCTCGGTCTCCCGCCAGCGCAAGCGCTCGGGTCGGTCGAGGCTTCAGCGGTGGGTGAGACACGCGGTGGCTCGCCAGACGGCCACCACCCAAGTTGCGGCAATCGAGCCCGACGAGTCTCTCTACGGCATGTTCGATCTGTCGACTGGCTCCGTAGAGACTGCATCCGAATGCGATAGCAGTGATCCAGCGGCGGAAATCCTGATGGTCGACGGGCCTCGCAGCCCTCCTGGCTTCGCCCGTGATGGTGGGGCAGGCGACGGAGGCGACCCCGCACGAGACCACGAAGAGTACCAGCCCGAGCCACTCAACTCTCTGCAAAGAGAGGAACTTCGCCGCAGGAACATGGATGCCCTGCATACTCCCATCGCAGGAGAAACCCCCGAGGCTCGCGCCTTGGAGGAGGCACGTTTGGCCAATTTGGCCGAACGCGCTCGCCTGGAGAATCTTTAGCGAGCACTCGACGAGCGCGCGCGGCAACGAGTTCCCGACGCCAGTCGACGTCAACTCTTCCCGCCGACTCAGGTCTATCGAACCCCAATCCAGAATTTAGCAGCTGCGACCCGTATAGCAGAGTCCATCCAGCCCTCTCAGTCGGAAGCTGGCAGAGGCTTGATGCAGATCAGGGATCTGCTCTGGGCAGCAGGAGATCAGAATTCAGCCGTGTCGCAGTCGCGCAACAAAATTCACAGTCGATCCGTCGCTGCGAATACGGTTCAGTCGGCTCACAGTCCCAGATCGCCTCCGCGGCGTGAAGGGCGCGAGAATCGGCGAGACCAATATGGAGACCGACACGACCGAGATGATAGGCGTCGAGTGCCCACTTCCCCTCCGAGGGGTGGGTCTTACGCTCCTCGGCAGCAAGATGACAGATGTCAGCTCAGTGCGGGGCGAAGAGTTCCAGTCGACCCCAGAGAACCAGGCTTCGACGCGCGATCCATTATCGTGCAAGGCTTGGTCGACCGGAACAGAGCCCATCGAGGTGGACTCGACAGAGATGCGCCCACGAGCAGTCGAGTGCACGTTTCTGGTCCGGAATGTTTCAGCAGAGCTATCAGAGCCGCAGTGATTCCTCCCAATTTCAGGTTGGCAACAGGAGTCAGCAAGTTCACCGGTGAGTCTAAGCCTGAAACTTGGCTTGAGGACTACCGAGTGGCAGTTCAGATTGGTGGTGGGAATGACGAGGTGGCCATGAAGCATTTGCCCCTCATGTTGGAAGGTTCTGCCAGAGCGTGGTTGAATCAGTTACCTCCTAGCAGTATTTACACTTGGGAAGATCTGTCCCGAGTGTTTGTCAGAACGTTTGAAGGAACTTGCAAGCGACCGGCTGGATTGACGGAGCTGCAAGTCTGTGTGCAGGAGACCAATGAGACTCTCAGGGAGTATATTCAGAGATGGATCACTTTGCACCATACTGGTGGCAGTCGACAAGTTCACCAAGTGGATTGAGGCTAAACCAATCAAGAACCTTGATGCCGGTACTGCTGTTAGCTTCATCAGGGAACTGATATTCAGATATGGAGTCCCGCACAGCATCATTACGGATAATGGGTCAAACTTTGACTCGGAAGAGTTCAGGGATTTCTGCAACTCTCAAGGCACACGAGTCGACTACGCTTCGGTCGCCCATCCGCAGACGAATGGACAAGCAGAGCGAGCCAATGGCCTGATTCTCAAGGGATTGAAACCCCGGCTGATGCGTGATCTCAAGCATGCAGCTGGAGCATGGGTCGACGAACTTCCCTCGGTGCTTTGGGGACTGCGGACCACACCTAATCGGTCGACCGGAAGAACTCCATTCTTCTTGGTCTACGGAGCTGAAGCAGTCTTGCCGAGTGATCTTCTCCACAATGCTCCTCGAGTTGAGATCTACAACGAAGCAGAAGCTGAACAAGCGCGGCAGGACGCAGTCGACCTTTTAGAGGAAGAAAGGGAGATGGCTCTGATCCGATCGACCATCTACCAACAAGATTTGCGTCGTTTCCACGCCAGAAATGTGAGGGGTCGAGCCTTCCAGGAAGGAGATTTAGTTCTCCGAGTGGATCAGAAGAAACATCACAAGCTTGCTCCTTCTTGGGAAGGACCCTTCATCGTCACCAAAGTTCTCCACAACAGGGCGTACCATCTTTACAACGTCGAACATAATATCGACGAGCCCCGAGCTTGGAACGCGGAACTACTACGCCCATTTTACACTTAAGTTTATCACTCGGATGAGTTGCAATAAAGTACTCCTGTAGTTCATGGATTTCAAAATAATAGTGTCATAGTTCCTCCATAATTTTTGTCACTTTTTATTTTTGTCCAATAAAATTTTCCCCTCAGTGGGTGACTTAGCCGCGAATCCGTTTCGCCTAAGTTTGTAAAAATCCTTACCGAATGGTGAGCCAGACTCCCACTCGGAGGCTTAGCTGCGAATCCGTTTCGCCTAAGATTAAATAAAATCCTACCGAGTGGTAAGCCTGATTTCCACTCGGGGGCTTAACTGCAGTCCAAGTACTCGCCTAAGTTATAAAAATCCTACCGAGTGGTAAGCCAGACTTTCTCTTGGAGGCTTAGCTGTAGTCCAAGTACTCGCCTAAGTTATAAAATTCCTACCGAGTGGTAAGCCAGACTTCCACTCGGAGGCTTAGCGGCAGTCCAAGTACTCGCCTAAGATATAAAAATCCTACCGAGTGAAGAGCAAACCTCTCACTCGGGGGCTTAGCTGCAGCCCAGTGCTCGCCTAAGATATAAAAATCCTACCGAGTGAAGAGCAAACCTCTCACTTGGGGGCTTAGCTGCAGCCCAGTGTTCGCCTAAGATATAAAAATCCTACCGAGTGAAGAGCAAACCTCTCACTCGGGGGCTTAGCTGTAGCCCAGTGCTCGCCTAAGATATAA
>NC_041387.1:649713181-649746162 GCF_002162155.2 Triticum dicoccoides
AAACCTCTCACTCGGGGGCTTAGCTGCAGCCCAGTGCTCGCCTAAGATATAAAAATCCTACCGAGTGAAGAGCAAACCTCTCACTCGGGGGCTTAGCTGCAGCCCAGTGCTCGCCTAAGATATAAAAATCCTACCGAGTGAAGAGCAAACCTCTCACTCGGAGGCTTAGCTGCAGCCCAGTGCTCGCCTAAGTGGATTAAGGAATAAGTCGACTGCGGTGACGTCTTTCTTGAATCCGCAAAAGACATTTCAAGCCAAAAGCAATCATATTCAAACATCAAATTCAAGTTCGGAACGATACCTAAAGGAACCGAAAGTGCTTAGGCGCTGAGCCTGTTAAAGCTTATCGGTTACAACTCCACTCGGCATACCGAGGCAAATTTAAAGTGTCGAGTGTAAAAGAAGTTTTTTACCCCTCCTGTGGAGGGCTGGAAGGTGCAACAAACTCATCATTATCAATTCCATCTGCGATCCGAGTGGCAGCAGCAATGAAAGTTTCCATAAAGGACCTGAAGTCGTGTTTCTTGGTTTTGGCCACCCGGAGGGCTGCCAGCTTGTCTTCTCGCGCATCTTTGCAGTGGACTCGGGCCAGACACAGAGCAACATCTGCACCGCACCGAGCCGAGGACTTTTTCCACTCCTGCACTCGACCCGAGACCGTGTTCAAGCGAGCCACCAGCGACTCGAGGTCGTTCGGGAGTGTCTCCCCGGGCCAGAGCGTTGAGTCGATGCGAGATGTGGCGACCTTCAGCCTTGCAAGATAGTCCACGACAGCTGCAGCACGGGACTCCAGTCGGAAAACATTCATGGCAACTTTGTCGTTCACCGGAGAATTGACAGGGTCAAGGTTTGGTTCCAGCCGGCTAGTCTCTTCTTCAAAGTCTTGACAAAATTCTGCAAGGGCGATCACCGAGTCAAGGCAATGGTCGAATGGAAAAATCACAGTTGAAAATGATTGTTGAGCATAAAGGTTTACCTTCAAGCATAAGGAATAGCTTCTTGGCAAGACCATTCGGGAAAGCCTCCAGATCATTTTTCTTCCCAAGAGCAGCTTTCAGATTGGTATTTTCTTGTTCAAGCTTGGTGACTGAAGCTAACTTCTCGTCAGCAAGCTTGATCCTCTCAGCTAGTTCAAGGTCTTTTTTCTGTTGGGCCTCCTTCACCTTACCTGCAAGTTACAGCAAGATCAGATTTTGAAACAAATAAAGGGAAAAAGTAGTCGTCGAGGTCTCACCAAACATACCTTTGGTCTCCTCCTTTGCCTTCGTCAGATTCTCCTGAGCCAGCTTCAAATCCAGCTCGAGCTGAATGTGCTTGTTTTCCATCTCAGTGTAGCGAGCCGCAAGGTCACAGGATCTCTGCGAAGAATCAATCGACTAAATGTCAAAGATAATTCACTTCCGAGTGGAACAGGAAAAATCATGCGTTTCTAAGACTACAGCCGAATACAAGCATTCGACCGTAGTCTCGGGGACTACACCCAGTGGGTGCACTCAGCATGCCCCCACTAATCCTATTGAAGACAGAGTCGACCAGTCGACCTCAAAAAAAAACAAGATGTATTCTTTGAGACTGTAATCGACTGCAAGCAGTCGACCACAGTCTCGGGGACTACACCCAGTGGGTGCACTCAGTGTGCCCCCACCGGTTTGCGAAATCCATTCGCCATAGTCGAATGACGGAAAGACTGAACTTATAAAGCCTAAGGCCGACTGCCAGCAGTCGACCTTAGCCTTGGGGACTACACCCAGCGGGTGCACTCAGCGTGCCCCCGCTAACACGGAGTTTAAATCGACACGCCCAGTGGGTGATCACTATAAATTCTGGAAAGAAAACAAGCGGTGGTCGACTGACCTGAACATTGCTTTGAAGGGCGGAACTGGCGTCGTAAGCTGCCTGGCTCGCATCCCGGATGGTCTTCAACTGCTCCATCATGATCCCCGCCTGGCATATCGCTTCCTTCGCGGCGCCAGCTTGGTCCTCTGGGACGTGGTGCGTCGTGAAGAGGGAGGGCTGCAGAGCACTCGTCAGTGGATCTGCGAAGGACACAGTGTGTCGAGTGGTGTTCTCTTCCTCCGCGGCCAGAGTCTCAGGCACCGTCACATCCTGGGGCACCCTGCCGGCAGACGCTTTCCTACTCCTTCTGTGCTTTAGCGGTTCCTCATCTTCATCATCATCAGGGAGAGTGATAACGACATTGGATGGAGCTACAGAAAAGAATCGGAGTTAGAGATCATGAGTCAGTCGACTAGAAACAGTGTTAAGAGTATAGTACCAGGTTTTGAGGTTGTTGCGTCCTCCATCTCATGGTCGTCAGCCCGGGCTGAGATCTCAGAAGTAGCAGCACTGCAACTCCAAAGAATCAGTCGACTGACTCCAGCGCCAACCAGAGATAAAGTTCGCACAAAACAAGAAGACCTAAGCAGCATGATTACCCTGATATGGTGGGGATGGACACCTTCATCTTCGACAGGAGCTTGGTCGGCTTTGACGGGGCCGCCCTGGGCTGCTTTGACGCCTTTTCAGTCGGCGCCGGAGAGGTGGTCCGAGGGCGCTTGGTCGACTGTGTAATAGTCGCAACCCCCTTGCCACGTTCAGTCGCAGGGTCATGGACAAGCTTCGACCGCCTTTCCGAGCGCGGTGGTGCGACCTCCTCCTCCTCCTCCTCTTCCTCGTCCTCATCGTCATCATCATCATCATCATCATCGGCAGCGTCCGAGTCCCACTCCTCCTCCTGGCTCTCGCCCCCGCTCGCTTCTCCCTCCTCGGTCGGAGCCTGTGCTCCATTGGGCATCGAGTACAGCTCAGTGAGGGCCTGACAGACATCAAGACAAAGATCAGTCGACCGATCGGCAGAGAAAACAGAAATAAATGTGAGAGAATACAATGGGAAGTGGAGCAGACATACCTTGTTTGGATCACTGTGGCAGTCGAGTGGAGGAATCCTTCTGGCTCCGCGAGGGTTATCCTTGTTCCCAGTAACAGCGGCCATCCACCTTTCCAGAGTGGCATCGTCGACTGCTTCTGGATTGACCCGAGTCACATCCTCAGTCCCGCAGTACAACCACATGCAATGGCTCCGGAACTGAAGAGGCTGGATACGACGCCTAAGAAAAACCTCCAGGAGATCCATACCCGTCACTCCCTCCCGAACCAACTGAACTACACGCTCCATCAGCATCTTCACGTCAGCTTTCTCCTTCGGAATCACCTTCAGGGAGGAGGGCTTGTTCACTCGGCCCATGGTGAACTGAGGGAGTCCACTCGACTGCCCCGGCGTCGGCTGATCCTGGCAGTAGAACCAGGTCGACTGCCAGCCTCTGACTGACTCAGGAAATGTCATGGCTGGGAAGGTGCTCTTGTTCCTCACCTGGATCCCCAGACCCCCACACATTTGGACAACTCGGGTTTTTTCGTCGCCTGGGCTCGCCTTCTTCACGGTCTGAGAGCGACACGTGAATATGTGCTTGAACAAGCCCCAATGCGGTCGACAACCCAGAAAACTCTCACACATGGACACGAACGCGGCAAGGTAGGCGATAGAATTCGGGGTGAAGTGGTGGAGTTGCGCTCCAAAGAAGTTCAAGAAACCACGGAAGAAAATGCTCGGCGGCAAAGAAAATCCGCGGTCGACATGGGTAGCCAGAAGCACGCACTCACCCTCTTCCGGCTGGGGCTGCCACTCTTTTCCCGGAAGCCTCGCAGCTCCATGAGGGATCAGGCCCTCGTTGGCCATGTCGAGGAGATCCTTCTCCGTGATGGTCGACTGGATCCAATCTCCCTGGACCCAGCCTTTCGGCAGGCGAGATCTAGACGAAGACCCGCCACGACTGGTGGATCTCCCCTTCGCCTTCTCCGTCGCCGACGCCTTCTTCGCGCGTTCCAACGCCGCCATCTTCTCCTTTACCATGGCTGCCGGCGGGACGCGCGAGGGGAAGTTGTGCGGAGGCGAGAGCGAGCGCGTTGGGCGGAGACGAAGGGAACAGAGGGAGAATGCTGAGGCACTGTTCAAAAAACCCTCGCCGGGCACATTTATAAGATCCCTTCCGAGTGGATGACAGGTGGGTCCGGTCGATCTAATCATATCCTGAACAGTTACGCGGACGCGATACGTGGCGAAAAAAGCGGCGCGGGGATCGAGGCGTCTATGCCCTGTCCCGTCCGAACACCGCGGTCCGCCCCGCTTCGCGCGCTTCCCCAAATTTCGCATCCCGCGGAATCCGCGAACGGCAGATCGGTCTGCCAAACGCGGGATTTCCTCCGATCCGTCGCTCGGAAATCGGCGAAGTCCAAAAGAACACTCGACGAAAGAAAAGAATGGATCGAATCGACTGAAGAAAGGTTGCTCACTATCAACAAAGAGATTTTTTGGTTCAAAACAACGCACGACCAGTATGCGAAGGCTAATCAGAAACAGCATCAACTCCTTCATCACTCAAGCCTCAATCCATTCGGGGGCTAATGATGGAGTCATGTACCTAGGGTAGGGTCACAGACCTGATCTAAGTACCCTGCCCAAGGACACCCTTAGAAGAGATCACCTTCCAGTCGACCTACGAGGGACTCACTCGACTGACTTGAAGGACTCGACCACGAAGACTCACTCGACCACCAGAAGGTCAAGAGGCACTCTGCACTGCAACGGTCTGTAATTAAGTAGACTTTATGATAGTAAAGACACTTTATGTGGGGCGTTATCAGTAACGCCCCGGACTTAATGTACCTTAAACCCTTCATTACGTGGGTTGGCTGGGGACCTGGCGCACTCTATATAAGCCACCCCCCTCCACAGGCAGAAGGGTTCGGCACCCTGTAATCCATATACAGATAATCCACTCGACCGCCTCCGGGTTCCGAGACGTAGGGCTTTTACTTCCTCCGAGAAGGGCCTGAACTCGTACATCTCTTGTGCTTACAACCTCTCCATAGCTAGGACCTTGCCTCTCCATACCTACCCCCCACTCTACTGTCAGACTTAGATCCACGACACCGTCCAACATAGAAAAACACATTATAATTAGTTGTTTACTTACTTGGACTCATGGAAGGGATCGACTAATTATGGCTTCTCCTATCTACACAATTAACACTTCCTGATGTGCTAATTGGATTTATTCAGCTCGAAGTTGACTTCGAATGGCATATTCAGAATCCCAATTAACGTGAGATGCTTTCTATATCATGTGGGGCTGAGCAATTAATGCACTTATCATTTCGAATCGAAGGAGGCACATCTCAGTATAATCACGTGTCAGGAGCACATAAGCATGTGATCTATTTTGCATCTGGAATCATGTCTCATTAACACGGTTACACATGATACTAGGTTTCTCATGGTTGGTCTTATAGGAAAGTAACTTATTTTTTTTATGGCATAGTCAAAAATAACTCTATAAATATGGTCTCTTTCATTCATACCTAGTACTTACTCACACACGTACTAGTAGAGAAATCCTCATCCTCTTTGTAGGTCCAAAAATCATAGTGATGGTCCATGCAAGCCATGTCTTCATTTTCCTTACCTTCTCAAATTTAGCCATAGCCATGGCCACCCTTCCAATCTCATATGACCCTTATATAGGGAAGTGTAAGAGTAGTTGTGAGGAAGAGCTCAATCTATCTTTGTACCTCCACCAAGTCGCTAGTGGACCAGCCCACAACCAAGAAATAATTGTCAACCCTGGCTTTGAGAACTCGTTCAGTATGGTAGCCGTTAATGACTGGGAGATACATGCTGCACCTGATTCCACGTCAAGTATCATTGCTCGGGCAAAGGGAATGCATATCCAGGCTACCAAAAGTCAGGCCAATGGCGTTGCTTGGTTTCTTCCTTTCAGCATGGTCTTTCAGGATTCAAGGTATGTCCATGCAGGTTTAAACATGCAAGAATTATTTGTACGTTCAATATACAATTATTTTTTGGAGGTTTAGTTTTAAAAATTGTTGTTACACTTTTAATAGGTTTGGCGGTTCTACGTTACAAGTGATGGGGCCAATTACTAGTGCAGATGGTGAGTTTGCTATTGTTGGTGGGACTGGAAAATTGTCGATGGCGCGTGGTACTGTGAAGTTCATAGCAATCCAGGCCCAAAGCAGCTCCATAGAGAACTACAGAAAAATTGATATTCATGCATTCTACACACCCTCGCTGACCGTAAGTTTAATTGGTGTCTGCACTGAAGTATCATTGTGGTATATATATTATTTCCTATTTGCTAGCCAGTTTTGAGAAATTAAGTTTATAAATCTATTATATAGGAACCATATCTGTTGATGTCAAGAAAAACGTCTACATGTACACATAATATATCTTTTATACAATGATAGAATGATCAATACGTATTTGAAAGAAGAAACGAAAAACAAAACAGAAAATACAATTTTCACTTTTATACAGTAAAACTATTTTTGAAATATTTTTAGTCACTATTTTTGTTTATTAAACGAATAATAGGTGTCGTAAATTTCATAGTGCTTGTTTAATTCCTTATTAAGAAGTATGCTAACAACTTATTTATCTACCTTTTACCGGTCTAAGACATAAAGAACAAACATGCAGCGCTTCAGCTCGAAACACGAGCAAGTAATCCTAGAGAAATAAACTATGTGTTTTTCCGTTATTGCTAGTAGTACTATCTGGTTATAATATGAATGTTGGGGAAGACCTCCCATTATTTACTTTGAAACATTGTATGTTTAATGAAATATCTTCATATACATCCATCAAGCGTTTATCTTTGTTCTAATATGGATTTTATAATTACATCTAGAGTAATGTATTGTCAATGAATTATATATGAAAAATGTTTTGAGCATCTGTTGTTCATTGCCCTTGCTACTTTTACATTCGATCCATATATGGTTTGTATGGAAACAACTCCTATTTCCATTAAAATGTTGTTTTGGGTGTTGATGACCACAAGTTGTGACTTACCGCGTAATTTCCACAAAATGAGCAAAATTTAACAAAAAAAGGCAAACTGATGCAAGCTACCTCTTGCTGCAACTCTATTACCAACTTCTCACCCCTAGCGTTAATGAACATTCAGTGTGTAACCCTACGGGTTCGAGAACATGCAGACATGACCGAGACACCTCTCCGATCAATAATTAATAAAGAAACCTGGATGCCCATATTGACTCCCGCATATTCAACGACGATCTTAATCAGTTTGAACCACGATGTGAAGGATTTAGTTAATCCCGTGTACAATTACCTTTGTCTTGCGATCTTTTCCTGCTCGAGATTTGATCGTCGGTAACGCCGTACCTAGTTCAATCTCATTAGCGGAAAGTCTCTTTACTCGTTTCGTAATACAATATCGTCATGACTAAACTCATTAGATACATGCTTGCAAGCTACTATCAATATTGTGTTACCGAGAAGGCCCAGAGATATATCTCAGTCCGACAGAGTAACAAATCCCAGTCTCGATCCATGCAAAACAACAAACACTTTCTGAGATACATTAGGGCACCTTTATTATCACCTAGTTATGAAGTGACATTTGATATCCACAAAGCATTCTTCCGATATCGCCTACAAGCGCTGCTCTTGCACCATGGGAGAACGACAAACAACTAGGGCACCCAGACACACCAATCGTTTGTACAATCTCCATCAGTGGTGCTGCACTATCTAGGGTTGCTGCGATGCGCGACTGGATAGCTCCAACCGAGAAGACTTTCATCGAACGTTGTTCTGTTGCCACTTTTCAATATCTCAAAAGTCCACCACAATATTAATTTTGATGCTTGATGAAAGAGATGTGGCAGAGGCTTCAAATGGTGGATGGTGGTCTGTTGATAGTAGTGATACAGGACAGAATGTCTAATAGTGGTATTCGACAATACACAGACCATGATCAACAATGACGATGCCGCGGCGGACAATAGTGGGAGGAAATGTAAAGAAAAATCTGTGAAATTCATGAATCCAACTTAAAAAGGGTTTTGTATACACGTAAATTTGAAGTATACCCAATATCGAAGACCATAGACTTCATAAGCTTCAACTTAAGCTTGTAAATCCATACAGCAGTAGAATCTTGTCTTGTGGTTATTTAAATCAAAAGATACAAAATCTCATAAAGGTGTGATAGTGATTTTCACTTGTCGTTGCTTTCAGACTTGGAAACACAATTTCAATGTCTCTTTGCTTATGCGAGACTTGAGGAATATGCTTACTGGCGGTTCTTCTCAACACAAGAACCACCGCCAGATTTGTGGATCTGGTATGTGCAGCTCTACAATGATTACTTTTATATGGCTGGAAACAAAAAAACTTCTATGAGGAGCTCGTAGTTGACCACTAACTGTGTGCGCAACATGACGCAACATCTGGAATGTGAGAAGAATCAAATTCTGTTTGTGATGAGCATTTAATGCAGCTAGACCGTACTGCCTAGACAAGCATATAGTTGACTACAATAGCGTGGGGGCTCATACACATCTCAGGTGCATATATATATATGCACAAAGTCTTTGATTCACGCTAAAGAAGCATCTCGCATAAATGTGTGTGTTTACCGAGCTTGTATTACTAATAATTACGTAATCCTTCCATGTCATGATCTTTTTATAAATATACGAAGGTAAGGGAAATGTGTTAGGACATGAAAATTACAATGGCCCCACGACATGATTATAATTTATAATAGATTTTGGTGTCTTTTGTACGTATAACATGTACAAACACCCCACGACCCCTCCCCATGGCGCCACCAGTAGCAAATCCACACCGCCACTCTTCTTTCCAAAGATGACACCAGCCGAGGTGCGGTAGTGCTGGCCCAACGCGAAGTAGCCGGGTCCATGGACGCCACACGGAAACCCGTGGAGCGGCTGGGACGGGGCCATCGTGGATTACGCGCGCAGCAGCCTAGGCGGCATCCCTGGTCATGCGGAGGTAGAGGTCCCTCGAACCGGCCGATGGGATCCCGTAGCCTCTCTGGCAATGGTTGGCCAATGGTGGCACCAAGATCTCTGTCAGTTGTTCTAGTGGATGTCAATGGCGCTATGAGGGGTCATCGAGGGATGTTGGTTCCCTGACAACAATCCGGCGGCTGCGCGCATCATCAGGGGATGGCCCACTATGGATCCAGGCAGCTACTAGTTCAGCGTGGCGCGAATGCGAGTGAAATTCCTATCGGCCACATTCATGGCGGACGATGGTGGCATCTTGGCCATCATCTCCTTGTTGAAGGCATAGTTGCTTGTATTCTTGGTCATCTTGTTTCTGCTGCTCCAGGGAAAGCCCTAGATCAGGGCCTCCCGGATTCGATGATGACGGGCCCTTCGCGGCCCTTCTCCCTCTTGGGGGCATCGTCTTGGAGCAGATACTGGCTGGAGGGGGAAACAGGAGGAGTGGTGTTGCATCTACCGCAACGACGACGATGACAGGTAAACGCGGCCTGGAGCAGTGGAGCCTTGGTGACGTATGCGTGTTGATGGACGTGCACAGGTGATTGCGTTGTTTGGCATCATGGTCGAATCGACGACATAATGGTCTGACAAAGTGAATGCATAGGTCGCTCCCGAAGATGGGACGACGTAAGAAGGTTGCGGCTGGTTCTAGAGCGTGTGCATGCGATGAGTACAGAGGATTTGCCAGGCCAGTTGGTTCTCTCTTTTTTCCAGCCGGTGGCTTGATGAGGCCATCGGATTAGATGGTGTGTGTTGATGCGAGGTCAAGGCACATCATGAAGTGTGTAGGTGTAGCGACTGTCGTCGCCATGAAGTCGACTTCGAGTTGATCCTTGTATTTGTTTTGTCGGGTCTGTTGAGTAATATAAAAAATTGTTGTGTGCATCGTTCGATGCACAGGCCGAGCGTGATCCATCTTTAAAAAAAATTGCAACATGAAAAACAATATTGTGTCAAAAAAATGTTTTCCTTTTCCCCTTTAAATATGGTGTACTCCCTCTGTTTTTATTTAGTCCGCGTATTAACTTTGGCCAAAGTCAAGCTTTCGACACTTTGACCAGGTTTATAAACAAAAATATTAGCATATACAATAACAAATCGATAATATTAGATTTATTATTAAATGTACTTTCACATCATATATATTTGTTATGGTAAATGATTATATTGTTTTCTATAAACTTCGTCAAACTGTATGAACTTTGACTTCAGTCAACTCTAATATGCAGAGTAAATAAAAACGGAGGGAGTACTACTTAGTATTACAAAAACATTTGCCAGCAGCATCGTGTTGTGATCAGCTAGACAAAGTTTCTCTAGAAAATAATGGAATGAACTAAATTTGTATCCCATAGGGTTACTATAGATGCTTGTGACAAAGCTTCAGTTAGTAGAGATAAAAGATAGAGAATCCTCGTCACTAGTTGATCACAAAATGCTTGATCACCGTCCAACATAGAAAAACACATTATAATTAGTTGTTTACTTACTTGGACTCATGGAAGGGATCGACTAATTATGGCTTCTCCTATCTACACAGTTAACACTTCCTGATGTGCTAATTGGATTTATTCAGCTCGAAGTTGATTTCGAATGGCATATTCGGAATCCCAATTAACGTGAGATGCTTTCTATATCATGTGGGGCTGAGCAATTAATGCACTTATCATTTCGAATCGAAGGAGGCACATCTCAGTATAATCACGTGTCAGGAGCACATAAGCATGTGATCTATTTTGCATCTGGAATCATGTCTCATTAACACGGTTACACATGATACTAGGTTTCTCATGGTTGGTCTTATAGAAAAGTAACTTATTTTTTTTATGGCATAGTCAAAAATAACTCTATAAATATGGTCTCTTTCATTCATACCTAGTACTTACTCACACACGTACTAGTAGAGAAATCCTCATCCTCTTTGTAGGTCCAAAAATCATAGTGATGGCCCATGCAAGCCATGTCTTCATTTTCCTTACCTTCTCAAATTTAGCCATAGCCATGGCCACCCTTCCAATCTCATATGACCCTTATATAGGGAAGTGTAAGAGTAGTTGTGAGGAAGAGCTCAATATATCTTTGTACCTCCACCAAGTCGCTAGTGGACCAGCCCACAACCAAGAAATAATTCTCAACCCTGGCTTTGAGAACTCGTTCGGTATGGTAGCCGTTAATGACTGGGAGATACATGTTGCCCCTGATTCCACGTAAAGTATCATTGCTCGGGCAAAGGGAATGCATATCCAGGCTACCAAAAGTCAGGCCAATGGCGTTGCTTGGTTTCTTCCTTTCAGCATGGTCTTTCAGGATTCAAGGTATGTCCATGCAGGTTTAAACATGCAAGAATTATTTGTACGTTCAATATACAATTATTTTTTGGAGGTTTAGTTTTAAAAATTGTTGTTACAATTTTAATAGGTTTGGTGGGTCTACGTTACAAGTGATGGGGGCAATTACTAGTGCAGATGGTGAGTTTGCTATTGTTGGTGGGACTGGAAGATTGTCGATGGCGCGTGGTACTGTGGAGTTCATAGCAATCCAGGCGCAAAGCAGCTCCATAGAGAACTACAGAAAAATTGATATTCATGCATTCTACACACCCTCGCTGACCGTAAGTTTAATTGGTGTCTGCACTGAAGTATAATTGTGGTATATATATTATTTCCTATTTGCTAGCCAGTTTTGACAAATTAAGTTTATAAATCTATTATATAGGAACCATATATGTTGATGTCAAGAAAAACGTCTACATGTACACATAATATATCTTTTATACAATGATAGAATGATCAATACGTATTTGAAAGAAGAAACGAAAAACAAAACAGAAAATACAATTTTCACTTTTATACAGTAAAACTATTTTTGAAATATTTTTAGTCACTATTTTTGTTTATTAGACGAATAATAGGTGTCGTAAATTTCATAGTGCTTGTTTGATTCCTTATTAAGGAGTATGCTAACAACTTATTTATCTACCTTTTACAGGTCTAAGACATAAAGAACAAACATGCAGCGCTTCAGCTCGAAACACGAGCAAGTAATCCTGGAGAAATAAACTATGTGTTTTTCCATTATTGCTAGTAGTACTATCTAGTTATAATATGAATGTTGGGGAAGACCTCCCATTATTTACTTTGAAACAATGTATGTTTAATGAAATATCTTCGTATACATCCATCAAGCGTTTATCTTTGTTCTAATATGGATTTTATAATTACATCTAGAGTAATATATTGTCAATGAATTATATATGAAAAAACTTTAGAGCATCTGTTGTTCATTACCCTTGCTACTTTTACATTCGATCCATATATGGTTTGTATGGAAACAACTCCTTTTTCCATCAAAATGTTGTTTTGGGTGTTGATGACCACAAGTTGTGACTTACTGCGTAATTTCCACAAAATGAGCAAAATTTAACAAAAAAAGGCAAACTTATGCAAGCTACCTCTTGCTGCAACTCTATTACCAACTTCTCACCCCTAGCGTTAATGAACATTAAGTGTGTAACCCTACGGGTTTGAGAACATGCAGACATGACCGAGACACCTCTCCGATCAATAATTAATAAAGGAACCTGGATGCCCATATTGACTCCCGCATATTCAACAAAGATCTTAATCAGTTTGAACCACGATGTCAAGGATTTAGTTAATCCCGTGTACAATTACCTTTGTCTTGTGATCTTTTCCTGCTCGAGATTTGATCGTCGGTAACGCCGTACCTAGTTCAATCTCATTAGCGGAAAGTCTCTTTACTCGTTTTGTAATACAATATCGTCATGACTAAACTCATTAGATACATGCTTGCAAGCTACTATCAATATCGTGTTACCGAGAAGGCCCAGAGATATGTCTCAGTCCGACAGAGTAACAAATCCCAGTCTTGATCGATGCAAAACAACAAACACTTTCTGAGATACATTAGGGCACCTTTATTATCACCTAGTTATGAAGTCAAATTTGATATCCACAAAGCATTCTTCCGATATCGCCTACAAGCGCTGCTCTTGCACCATGGGAGAACGACAAACAACTAGGGCACCCAGACACACCAATCGTTTGTACAATCTCCATCAGTGGTGCTGTACTATCTAGGGTTGCTGCGATGCGCGACTGGATAGCTCCAACCGAGAAGACTTTCATCGAACGTTGTTCTGTTGCCACTTTTCAATATCTCAAAAGTCCACCACAATATTAATTTTGATGCTTGATGAAAGAGATGTGGCTGAGGCTTCGAATGGTGGATGGTGGTCTGTTGATAGTAGTGATACAGGACAGAATGTCTAATATTGGTATTCGACAATACACAGACCATGATCAACAATGACGATGCCGCGGCGGACAATAGTGGGAGGAAATGTAAAGAAAAATTTGTGAAATTCATGAATCCAACTTAAAAAGGGTTTTGCATACACGTAAATTTGAAGTATACCCAATATCGAAGACCATAGACTTCATAAGCTTCAACTTAAGCTTGTAAATCCATACAGCAGTAGAATCTTGTCTTGTGGTTATTTAAATCAAAAGATACAAAATCTCATAAAGGTGTGATAGTGATTTTCACGTGTCATTTCTTTTAGACTTGGAAACACAATTTCAATGTCTCTTTGCTTATGCAAGACTTGAGCAATATGCTTACTGGTGGTTCTTCTCAACACAAGAACCACCACCAGATTTGTGGATCTGGTATGTGCAGCTCTACAATGATTACTTTTATATGGCTTGAAACAAAAAAACTTCTATGAGGAGCTCGTAGTTGACCACTAACTGTGTGCGCAACATGCCGCAACATCTGGAATGTGAGAAGAATCAAATTCTGTTTGTGATGAGCATTTAACGCAGCTAGACCGTACTGCCTAGACAAGCATATAGTTCACTACAATAGCGTGGGGGCTCATACACATCTCAGGTGCATATATATATGCACAAAGTCTTTGATTCACGCTAAAGAAGCATCTCGCATAAATACGTGTGTTTACCGAGCTTGTATTACTAATAATTACGTAATCCTTCCATGTCATGATCTTTTTATAAATATACGAAGGTAAGGGAAATGTGTTAGGACATGAAAATTACAATGGCCCCACGACATGATTATAATTTATAATAGATTTCGGTGTCTTTTGTACATATAACATGTACAAACACCCCACGACCCCTCCCCATGGCGCCACCAGTAGCAAATCCACACCGCCACTCTTCTTTCCAAAGATGACACCAGCTGAGGTGCGGTGGTGCTGGCCCAACGCGAAGTAGCCGGGTCCATGGATGCCACACGGAAACCCGTGGAGCGGCTGGGATGGGGCCATCGTGGATTACGCGCGCAGCAGCCTAGGCGGCGTCCCTGGTCATGCGGAGGTAGAGGTCCCTCGAACCGGTCGATGGGATCCCGTAGCCTCTCTGGCAATGGTTGGCCAATGGTGGCACTAAGATCTCTGTCAGTTGTTCAAGTGGATGTCAATGGCGCTATGAGGGGTCATCGAGGGATGTTGGTTCCCTGACAACAATCCGGCGGCTGCGCGCATCATCAGGGGATGGCCCACTAAGGATCCATGCAGCTACTAGTTCAGGGTGGCACGAATGCGAGTGAAATTCCTATCGGCCACATTCATGGCGGCTGATGTTGGCATCTTGGCCATCATCTCCTTGTCGAAGGCATAGTTGCTTGTATTCTTGGTCATCTTGTTTCGGCTGCTCCAGGGAAAGCCTTGACCAGGGCCTCCCGGATCCGATGATGATGGGCCCTTCGCGGCCCTTCTCCCTCTTGGGGGCATCGTCTTGGAGCAGATACTGGCTGGAGGGGGCAATAGGAGGAGTGGTGTTGCATCTACCGCAACGACAACGATGACAGGTAAACGCGGCCTGTAGCAGTGGAGCCTTGGTGACGTATGTGTGTTGATGGACATGCGCAGGTGATTGCTTTGTTTGGCATCATGGTCGCATCGACGACATAATGGTCTGACAAAGTTAATGCATATGTCGCTCCTGAAGATGGGACGACAGAAGAAGGTTGCGGCTGGTTCTAGAGTGTGTGCATGCGGTGAGTGCAGAGGATTTGCTAGGCCAGTTGGTGCTCTCTTTTTTCCAGCCGGTGGCTTGGTGAGGCCATCGGATTAGATGTTGTGTGTTGATGCGAGGTCAAGCACATCATGAAGTGTGTAGGTGTAGCGACTGTCGTTGCCATGAAGTCGACTTCGAGTTGATCCTTGTATTTGTTTTGTCGTGTCTGTTGAGTAATATATAAAATGGTTGTGTGCATTGCTTGATGTACAGGCCGAGCGTAATCCATTTTTAAAAAAATTGTAACATGAAAAACAATATTGTGTCAAAAAAAATGTGTTCATTTTCCCCTTTAATAATGGTGTACAACTTAGTATTACAAAAACATTTGCCAGCAGCATCGTGTTGTGATCAGCTAGACAAAGTTTCTCTAGAAAATAATGGAATGAACTAAATTAGTATCCCATAGGGTCACTATGGATGCTTGTGACGAAGCTTCAGTTAGTAGAGATAAAAGATAGAGAATCCTCGTCACTAGTTGAACACAAAATGCATGATCACCGTCCAACGTAGAAAACACATTATAATTAGGTGTTCGCTTACTTGGACTCATGGAAGGGATCGACTAATTATGGCTTCTCCTATCTACACAGTTAACACTTCCAGATGTGCTGATTGGATTTATTCAGCTCGAAGTTGACTTCGAATGGCATATTCGGATCCCAAATAACGTGAGATGCTTTCTATATCATGTGGGGTTGAGCAACTAATGCACTTATTGTTTCGAATCGAAGGAGGCACATCTCAGTATAATCACGTGTCAGGAGCACATAAGCATGTGATCTATTTTGCATCTCGAATCATGTCTCATTAACACGGTTACACATGATACTAGGTTTCTCATGGTTGGTCTTTTAGGAAAGTAACTTATTTTTTTATGGCATAGTCAAAAACTAACTCTATAAATATGGTCTCTTTCATTCATACCTAGTACTTACTCACACACGTACTAGTAGAGAAATCCTCGTCCTCTCTGTAGGTCCAAAAATCATAGTGATGGCCCATGCAAGCCATGTCTTCATTTTCCTTACCTTCTCAAATTTAGCCATAGCCATGGCCACCCTTCCAATCTCATATGACCCTTATATAGGGAAGTGTAAGAGTAGTTGTGAGGAAGAGCTCAATCTATCTTTGTACCTCCACCAAGTCGCTAGTGGACCAGCCCACAACCAAGAAATAATTCTCAACCCTGGCTTTGAGAACTCGTTCGGTATGGTAGCCGTTAATGACTGGGAGATACATGCTGCCCCTGATTCCACGTCAAGTATCATTGCTCGGGCAAAGGGAATGCATATCCAGGCTACCAAAAGTCAGGCCAATGGCGTTGCTTGGTTTCTTCCTTTCAGCATGGTCTTTCAGGATTCAAGGTATGTCCATGCAGGTTTAAACATGCAAGAATCATTTGTACGTTCAATATACAATTATTTTTTGGATGTTTAGTTTTAAAAATTGTTGTTACACTTTTAATAGGTTTGGCGGGTCTACGTTACAAGTGATGGGGGCAATTACTGGTGCAGATGGTGAGTTTGCTATTGTTGGTGGGACTGGAAAATTGTCGATGGCACGTGGTACTGTGAAGTTCATAGCAATCCAGGCGCAAAGCAGCTCCATAGAGAACTACAGAAAAATTGATATTCATGCATTCTACACACCCTCGCTGCTGACTGTAAGTTTAATTGGTGTCTGCACTGAAGTATAATTGTGGTATATATTATTTCCTATGTGCTAGCCAGTTTTGAGAAATTAAGTTCATAAATCTATTATATAGGAACCATATCTGTTGATGTCAAGAAAAACGTCTACATGTACACATAATATATCTTTTATACAATGATAGAATGATCAATACGTATTTGAAAGAAGAAATGAAAAACGAAACAGAAAATACAATTTTCACTTTTATCCAGTAAAACTATTTTTGAAATATTTTTAGTCACTATTTTTGTTGATTAGACGAATAATAGGCGTTGTAAATTTCATAGTGCTTGTTTGATTTAAGGAGTATGCTAACAACTTATTTATCTACCTTTTACAGGTCTAAGACATAAAGAACAAACATGCAGCCCTTCAGCTCGAAACACGAGCAAGTAATCCTGTAGAAATAAACAATGTGTTTTCCCGTTATTACTAGTAGTACTATCTAGTTATAATATGAATGTTGGGGAAGACCTCCCATTATTTACTTTGAAACAATGTACGTTTAATGAAATCTTCGTATACATCCATCAAGCGTTTATCTTTGTTCTAATATGGATTTTATAATTACATCTAGAGTAATATATTGTCAATGAATTATATATGGAAAAAGTTTAGAGCTTCTGTTGTTCGTTGCCCTTGCTACTTTTACATTCCATCCATATATGGTTTGTCTGGAAACAACTCCTATTTCCATCAAAATGTTGTTTTTGGTGTTGATGGCCACAAGTTGTGACTTACCGCGTAATTTCCACAAAATGAGCAAAATTTAACAAAAAAAGGCAAACTGATGCAAGCTACCTCTTGCTGCAACTCTCTTACCAACGTCTCACCCCTAGCGTTAATGAACATTATGTGTGTAACCCTACGGGTTCGAGAACACGCAGACATGATCGAGACACCTCTCCGATCAATAATTAATAAAGGGACCTGAATGCCCATATTGACTCCCACATATTCAACGAAGATCTTAATCAGTTTGAACCAGGATGTCAAGGATTCAGTTAATCCCATGTACAATTACCTTTGTCTTGCGATCTTTACCTCCTCGAGATTCGATCGTCGGTAGCGTCATACCAAGTTCAATCTCATTAGCGGAAAGTCTCTTTACTCTCGTTTCGTAATACAATATCGTCATGACTAAACTCATTAGATACATGCTTGCAAGCTACTTTTGATATCATGTTGCGAGAAGGCCCGGAGATATGTCTCCATCCGACAGAGTAACAAATCCCAATCTCAATCCATGCAAAACAACAAACACTTTCTGAGATACTTTAGGGCACCTTTATTATCACCTAGTTATGAAGTGAAATTTGATATCCACAAAGCATTCTTCATATATCGCCTACAAGCGCTGCTCGTGCACCACGGGAGAACGACAAACAACTAGGGCACCCGAACACACCAATCCTTTGTACGATCTCCATCAGTGGTGCTGCACTATCTAGGGTTGTTGCGATGCGCGACTGGATAGCTCCAACCGAGAAGACTTTCATCGAACGTTGTTCTGTTGCCACTTTTAAATATATTAAAAGTCTACCACAATATTAGTTTTGATGCTTGATGAAAGAGGTGTGGTAGAGGCTTCAAATGGTGGATGGTGGTCTGTGATAGTAGTGATACAGGACAGAATGTCTAATAGTGGTATTCGACAGTACACAGACCATGATTAGCAATGACAATGCCGCGGCGGACAATATTGAGAGGAAACGTAAAGAAAAATCTGTGAAATTCATGAATCCAACTTAAAAAGGGTTTTGTATACACGTAAATTTGAAGTATACCCAATATCGAAGACCACAGACATCATAAACTTCAACTTAAGCTTGTAAATCAGTACAACAGTAGAATCTTGTCTTTTGGTTATTTAAATCAAAAGATACAAAATCTCATAAAGGTGTGATAGTGATTTTCATTTGTCGTTGCTTTTAGACTTGGAAACACAATTTCAATACCTCTTTGCTTATGCGAGACTTGAGGAATATGCTTAGTGGTAGATGTGGTATGTGCAGCTCTACAATGATTACTTATATATTGCTGGAAACAAAAAAACTTCTATGAGGAGCTCGTAGTTGACCACTAACTGTGTGCGCAACATGCCGCAACATCTGGAATGCGAGAAGAATCAAATTCTGTTTGTGATGAGCATTTAATGCAGCTGGACCGTACTGCCTAGACAAGCATATAGTTGACTACAATAGCGTGTGGGCTCATACACACCTCAAGTGCATATATATATGCACAAAGTCTTTGATTCACGCTGAAGAAGCATCTCGCATAAATGCGTGTGTTTACCGAGCTTGTATTACTAATAATTACGTAACCCTTTCATGTCGTGATCTTTTTATAAATATATGAAGGTAAGGGAAATGTGTTAGGACATGAAAATTACAATGGCCCCATGACATGATTATAATTTGTAATATATTTTGGTGTCTTTTGTACATATAACATGTACAAACGCCCCACAACCCCTCCCCATGGCGCCGCCAGTAGCAAATCCACACTGCCATCCTTCTTTCCAAAGATGCCACCATCATAGGTGCGGTGGTGCTAGCCCAACGCGAAGTAGCCGGGTCCATGGACGCCGCACAGAAACCCGTTGAGCAGCTGGGGCGGGGCCATCGTGGATTACACGCATAGCAGCCTAGGCGGCGTCCCTGGTCATGCGGAGGTGGAGCTCCCCCGAACCGGCCGATGGGATCCCGTAGCCTCTCTGGGAATGGTTGGCCAATGGTGGCACCAAGATCTATGTCGGTTGTTCAAGTGGATGTCAGTGGCGCTACGAGGGGTCACCGAGGGATGTTGGTTCCCTGTCAGCAATCCGGCGGCTGCGCGCATCATCAGGGGATGGCCCACTATGGATCCAGGCAGCTAGTTCAGGGTGGCGCAAATGCAAGTGAAATTCCTATCGGCCACATTCATGGTGGACGATGGTGGCATCTTGGCCATCATCTCCTTGTTGAAGGCATAGTTGCTTGTATTCTTGGTTATCTTGTTTCGGCTGCTCCAGGGATGCCCTAGATCAGGGCCTCCCGGATCAGATGATGATGGGCCCTTCGCGGCCCTTCTTCCTCTTGGGGGCATCGTCTTGGAGCAGATACTGGCTGGAGGAGGCAATAGGAGGAGTGGTGTTGCATCTACCGCAACGACGACGATGACAGGTAAACGCGACATGTCGCAGTGGAGCCTTGGTGACGTACGCGTGTTGATGGACGTGCGCAGGTGATTGCGTTGTGTGGCATCATGGTCACATCGACGACATAATGGTCTGACAAAGTTAATGCATAGGCCGCTCCTGAAGATGGGACGACGGAAGAAGGTTGCGTCTGGTTCTAGAGCGTGTGCATGCGGTGAGTGCAGAGGGTTTGCTAGACCAGTTAGTGCTCTCTTTTTTCCAGCCGGTGGCTTGGTGAGGCCATCGAATTAGATGGTGTGTGTTGCTGCGAGGTCAAGGCACATCATTGCTTAGCAATGAAACTTTCCAGTCTATGCATGCTTATTTACTTAACTAGCCCTTTTGATATTTGCAATATTCTGTATCTAGTAGCCAATATAGAATTTGCTAGCTTTGCTGAATTTAGTTGTCTTGTTCCATAGGCCTTCAGGTTTGGTAAAAACCGCTAGTGCCCTACATACCCTTTTGAGGAATTATAAGGCATTCTTATGTGGGCATATGAAAAGAAATTGACAGATCTTTATTGTTTTGTGTTGAGAGAAGTGCATATTACACCCCTCAACTCTAGCCCTAGTCTAATATACACCCCCCAACTCCAATACCATCTAGTTTACACCCCCCCCCCAACTCTCAAAACCGGCCAGAATTCAACCTTCCCCTCCCCATTGACCGGTCTTGACCCAGTTGACCGTTTTTGACCCGTTGACTGTGTGAACAGTAACTAAAAAAATAAATCAAAACCACGCTTACTTTTTCGATGCGTGATGTTCGTGCCAATTTTTAGCTTGTTTGGACATTTAGTGGCTCTCAACCAAAAAAATCGGCCTGAATAGTGCACGAACATATAAGTGTTTCACAGACCCTGTATTTGTCTTTTTTGCTGAGATCTCCCCAGATGCCCGAACAAGTTGAAAATTGGAACGGACATCACACAGTGAAACATAGTCCATGCAAAAATAATTTAGGAATTTTTAATTTTTTAATATTTTCCCGAAGTTACTTTTCACCCGGCGAAAAAACGGAATTATTTTTTTGAATATTTTCCAAAAAAATTGAATTTACTGTTCACCCGTGAACAGGTCAAAACCGGTCAGCGGGGAGGGGAGGATTGAATTCCACCCGGTTTTGAGAGTTGAGGGGTGTAAACTAGACGGTATTGGAATTGGGGGTGTATATTAGACTAGGGCTAGAGTTGAGGGGTGTAATATACACTTCTATCTTTCGAGTTAGAATGTGCCGTTAACTTGCCAATTATTCATTCCAGATTGGCTTAGCTCTAGCATGCTCTTTCTCTTTGTGTTTGTTGAAGAAATGTTTCATTGCGATGCTACATAATTTATTCTAGTCTTCTCTTTAGATTCTTCTTGAATGGATCATATGCTATGTTGTTTACCTAGGCCACTAAAGTTTGGTTGTTTGTTATTGTTTTGTTTGATAGTTGTACTGTCAAGATGTCAGTTGTAGAACTATAAATAAAATCTGGGAGCCTGACCCGGAGTTTAAGCAATATTAATTTCGTGTGGTAACTCAAGAGCAAAGTGCTCATCTATGTTTGACTTGCCAGAATGCTATAAGCATTTGCTCAGTTGCATATGATTTATATTGGCTATGGATGTTGAGAATTTCTTGTGCTAGTCATATTCGAGATCTATGCTTTGCACTAGATGCAGTACGTTTGCAGATTGAATCATTCAACTGATATGGTAATCATTTTAACTGTAATGGCGTAGGATTAGAATGCACATATTTGTTTGAGCCGCCAGAATGCGCTCCAAGGCTTTCCTAGTTGTAGTTTCCAGACGGGAGTGCTTTCCTCTGGCTATAAGTCTGCCTTTCAGTTGTCCTTCTAGAAATCAATTGTGGAAGTGATGTTGTTGTCTCTCTCTTTGCCCAGGGATGTGAGGATGGCGAAGAAATCTATGCTGGAGATGGTGGAACCGCAGGCACCGGGGAAGGTCTTTTTTATCTTGTGTTTTTTGATAGAAACACTGTAAGGGAACCCCCTACAGTATAATTGGTGCAACAAACCCAAATTGCAAGTACCATGCCTTGAACCTGGGTGGGTGGGAAGGCATCAACCCCTTCCCACCACTAGGCTATGCCTTAGTCTTTTTTATCTTGTGGAGGGTGAGGTGAGAAGAGTGATGGATGGAGATGGAGCTTTTTATCTTTCTTGCTATGGCCACCCGTAATTGGTGGTTTAGTTATGTTTGGCGCTGTAATATGGGCTCTAGTAAAGATCTGAAGCTTGTTATGCTGACAAAAGTGTTATCATAGTGAAGCCAGCAAGAGGTATATTGTGTAGATAAACTTAAGAAACTTGTGTAAATACAAGGAGGTTATTATTAGGACAGGACCATGTTTGCTTGTCTTGCTGATTGCTTTAAGTTGTGTCTAGAGCTGATGTAGTCTAGCCACTTGACCCCATTGTGTCCTGTTGCAGTGATGAGCAACTTGGGGAAGCGGCAGGCCAACCCCAAGGTGTGCCGGGCCCCATGATAGCGAAGATGATGGCGAAGGTGAATGGGTCCCGTGAACATCCCATGGCCAACGCTGCTTGTGGCACCTTGGCGCCGTCTGACACAGGTTTGGCTGGCAAAGTAGCTTTGCTCACTCTGGCGCTCACTCTGACTTCTCCCACCCTGCCCCTCAGGTGGCCGCTTCATCTTCGGTTCCGGCATAGGTAAGCCGATGGATTCTCACCTCTGCTCTCCTTAATGCTCTCTGTGCCTACGACCATTGAGCCATGGTTAATGAAAAGAATAAATGCCATATACAATTTCTTTTTTATAGTACCTGCAAGTTTGGATCTTTGTAATGAATAAACACTGAAACAAAATATTCAATTGTCTCGCAACTAGGCCAAACAACGAATGGTCTAACTACTGTTCTTGTTGATAATTATTTGTACATCTTATAGATTAGCATATCTAGGACTGTTTGATTCAAGTGTCTCGTGGGGTAGACTGCAATGTCCATGTAGTGAGACGGGGATGTTCATGGTGCACTCCTACTACTTTGTTATTCATAGATTTTCCTTAGATTAGATCTTTTGCTCAAAATCATGAACACACATTTCTTTATGTATGGAAGAAGTATAGCTATGTTCTAATGTCTGATAGCTAGTTAAATCTTTCATGGGAAAAACAAATTTCCTTTTGAGTTGGCTACTTTTCTGCATTCACGATCTCTCGTATTTGGTTTTCATTAGTGCATTCACCCGTCTTTCGTAATATTTCATGTCCATTATGGCATAGAGCTGCTAATGCATTTCTTCAAATTTTATATCACGTGCATCAACAATGGCTGAGTACGCTGAAGGACAGTGTGCTTGAAATGTATTTGCTCAACCCAAGCTCGCTTGTGCAATTTAGAAAATCTGACAACTGTGTTTTAAAGTTTCAAATTTTCTAAAAAGAATCACTCATGTACACATGCCAATATAGCATTTATGTGCAAAATGCCATGATAAAATGTGCTATTTGTATTTTCACAATATGTAAATGCATGATTTCTGTCGGAATTTTGACTTTTGTGAGTAAATTTGGTAATTTTCTCTTGTCGTCCATAAGGGTGATCCTACAAGTCTTTTCCTGTTGGATTGAGAATCTTTGATCCATGAAGTGTATATGTATATACATCGTATTTTCTTGAGTTTTGGAGTTTAAACGAAGTGCGTGGGTACCGTTGTGTACCTATGAGTTGTCTGCATAGTCGACCTTTTGGTGTGATAAGATAAATTACCAAAACAGATAGGCTGTGAATAAGTGCTTGTTATGCTGCCTATATCTGAGATTTTAGTGAGATCTGATGCCCATTATGCCATTGAGCTGCTACCTACTAATGCATTTCTTCATGCTTTATATCATGAGCGTCGACAATAGTTGAGTATGCTGAAGAGCAGGATGCACGACGAGGATTTGCTGAACCCAAACTCGCCTACACAGTTTAGAAATTTTGGGAACTGTGTCTTAAAGTTTCAAAAGTATCACTTATGTGTGTATGGCAGCATAGCATGTACCTGCAAATTTTGTGATATCATGTGCTACTTTGAGATTTCACATCATGTGTGTGCATGATTTTGCTGAGAAATTTAATAATTGTACAATTTTCTCTC
The DNA here is from genome assembly GCF_002162155.2 of Triticum dicoccoides. NCBI lineage: Eukaryota > Viridiplantae > Streptophyta > Magnoliopsida > Poales > Poaceae > Triticum > Triticum dicoccoides. Next base: position 649,737,165 of record NC_041387.1, read on the forward strand.
CCTTTGGTCCAATATCTGGATATTCCTTTTTTTAAGGGAAATTACTTCTTGGTACAGTCTCAAAGTGTCAGTTTTACTTGGAGCCAGAATTATGATTTTTGCTAACCACTAGTGTCAGTGTAGTGATCAGATTTGGAAGTGCGAAGTCGTCAATGTGTTTGTTTACCGGTATACTAGATAGTCTCCATATGCTAATGATGTTCGTGCAGTTCTGAAATTTGGTGCCCTCCATCATGCTTCTAAACTGGAAAATAATGCACAAGTTGGCTTTATCCTGCCCCCTTTTAGTCTGGCTATTATTTTGGTTTTAATTCTGTCTCGTTGGGTTGGAACTACAGGAGCTGTGCCCGTGATTCTTGCTCCGGAGTGTACCGGGACAACTACAAGTTCGGCGATGTAAGATATTACTCATTCTCTTGGTCATGTTACTGTTTCGCCAAAGTTGGTACATGCACTTGAGAGTTTGTACATGCATGGCCTTTGTCTTTTGAGTTTTGATGATAAACCCAAATATTGTTATCCTATCATGTGGTGTTTTGTCTATTCGAGAGAAAAATGTGGTGTAAGTCCCATTTACATATGTTTGATGCTCTTAGGTGGACATGAAAACACTTGCTCCTAGTGACTTGGTTTTATCTCCTGGTTGCTAGAGTTGGATGAAGAACCTATCGTACTGGAAGTTACTAGGTTGCTTCTAGTCACTACTAGGTTTTGGTTTCTTTTGCCCTATAATTTGAGCTTATTATCTATGGAAGAACCTTTTTTCTTATAGTCACTACTAGGTTTTGGTTTCTTTTGCCCTATAATTTGAGCTTATTATCTATGGAAGAACCTTTTTTTATTGTCGACTGCATTGTAAACTCCCTTAATGGATGCAGTCAAGCTCTGCTTCCTGTTTTTTATTGTGCTATGATCATGTTCTCACTGTGCTATGATTTTATCCAGCATCGTGAAAGGACAAAAGGAGTAATAAGTAATGCAATGCTAGTTGTGTGGTGTAAAAGAATATTTATACCTAGTGTTTTTTTTTATTTAACAATATCCCATGCTAGATGCATTTATTACTCCTCACTAAATTTTGCCTTTCTTGTTGTATAAGAATAGATTCTCTTGTTGAGTTTAGTGTTTTTACTTTGAATTATGTGTTCTTTTCTCTCATTTTGCCTCTTCTCAGTTTACCATGCTACTGGGTTTGGTTTATTTCTTGGCATATAATTAGAGATTATTGTCTATGGAAGAACCCTTCAGATTGCTGGCTAAATTGTAAAAGTTTTTTCTTTGCTCCTTTCATGGCTGAGGTCAAGCTCTTCAAAGGCTCTGTTTCCTGAGACTGTTGCCTTTCTGCAGTGGTCTTTGTGTTGGGAATTACTATGGTGATAGCCCCTTCTCCCCTTGGCTCATGGACCCAACTGAAGCGCCCTCCAGGCTCTCCTGGGTCACTTACGCTTGCCAACTGGATTGACAGGAGCCACATGCAAAATAAAACCCTCTACTCAAAGCTCAGCGCATTGTGACATGCTTGCTTGCTGGATACTGTTTCCTAAGTTATGAAAACTTGCAGGGCTCATATTGGAGAAGAGATCCATTGGTCAGACACTAAAGAAACCGACTCTCCCCAGAAGCTTCTGTGGAACTACATCGAGATACTTTGCTGCTGCTCTCAGAAGGTGATTTTAATATGTTGTTTCATCAATTTTCCTGTTCTGGTATTTCAAATAGAATGGAAAGATTTGCAGGCCTGAAACCACCCCCTAACTTGAGAAGGGGTGACTTTGGTCAGTCTGCTCCGACGTGGCCCCAATATGCTAGAGATGACGCCGGTGAACCTGCAAGGCATCTTGCTGGAGGTGATCCTGGATGACAAGGGGTCCAAGGCATTGTGCACTGAGAACTCCCAAGGTCATCCAACAGGTAACGAATGAACCAACCAGGTAGCCGGCAGCAATGCACATGTAGCATGGTTAAGTGTCGATTAATCTCAAATATTAGTGTCGAATTAGATTTATGTGAGCTACATAGATGTTCATTAATTCTGGAGTAAAATTAGATTTCCCTAGCTCAATCGATGGTTTTCCCTCTCCTTTTTGGTTTTGAGCAGAGCATGCTGTTGCCTTTTTGCCGTATCCTGGTAGTATAAGCCAACATTTGTGTTAGATGGTCTGGTGTCTTTCTGGACCAGTCACTATAAAACATTTAGTTTGTGAAGTTGATGCTCGTCTACTTTTGTGGCAAAGCTATGCCACAAGCTTGTCAAAGATGTTGCTGCCAACACTTGGTTTCTGTGACTATGAGTTGTTAGTTTCGCTAGCTCATGTACAATAAATGGGTTTTTTCTGGTTTTTGACCGAAGAATGCCGTTGCGTTTGTCGTCTCCTTATAATTGTATCAGCCAACACTCTGTGTGAGATTTTCTATTGTGTTTTTTGATCACCCATTATAATAGTATCTGAACGACAAGCCTACCACTGATAACTGCTGACAAATCTAAGTATTTCTCTTCCCTTGTTTGTTTTCGCCTGAATTTGCTTAAAACTGCTGACAGAAAACTGAAACTTGATTTCTTTGAACCAGATGGAGCACACCAGCTGGATTCGCGAAGAACCTCCTTCTTCTGCTCCTAGCCAAGCCGCTACGGATCCGGCGCCTCACCCAGGTCGTCGTCGTCGTGTGCGCGCACGAGCACCACATATCTCCCATGGAGGCGGCGGCGTCCTCTGCTGGTCCCTCCGTAGTGGTCGCTTCTTCTTTTCTGTGTCGTACGTTTAATGCCATGGCAATTTCTGGGATGAGCGCTACTACACGGACGATAATTTTGTGCCCGACGCCTGCACGATACTACGTGGCAGCACCAACAGCGTTTAGGCAATTGTTTTTTATTCAAAGCTGAAGCTAGCGCAGTTGCGAGGGAAATATCGGCTGCAGATCGTGCATAGGTGTCGTCCGTGAAGCAATTTCGTTCTGGGATTCTAGGCCGTGCTTCTCCTGATGGTGATGATTCTGGTATACTTGTCCTCAAGTATAGATCTCTGTGTTTTTCCCTTTTGCTGCTCCAGATTTAGATGGGTGTTTTACTTGTTCAAAAGATATCGGTTGTTACACACTGAATATGACCCTTTCATGTCATTCAGGGTGCAAGTGTTGCAGTTAATGCAACTATTCTTTGAGATTTTTTGCATCCGACGAACCTAATATACTTGCACGTTCCTATACCAGCTGCATTAGTGGTGAGAAGGTCTTTTTTTGTTAAAAACTTTCTGTTCAACATGTGTGTGCTAGGTAGTGAGGACATAATTTCTTTGACTTTACTTACACTAGTAGAAAACAGGGCTTTGGTTCGGGCCTGGCCAGCCCATTAGTCCCGGTTCTTCACGAACCGGGACTCATGGGGGGCATTAGACCCGGTTCATGAGCCCAGGGGGGCAGCCGGGGTCTTGTGGGCATTGGTCCCGGTTCGTCTGGACCCATTTGTCCCGGTTCTAGGCACGAACCGGGACCAATGGGCCGCGCTCCTGACCCACATCCATTGGTACCGGTTTGTGCATTGAACCGGTATAGAAGGAGGGGGGGCTTTAGTCCCGGTTTATGCCACGAACCGGGACAAATAATTTGCCTATATATACCCATCGCCGCGGCAGAGCACTCTGTTTTTTCTGGCCGGCGAGGGGAGGGCATTTGGGTGCTCTAGCTCACATCCTATGCACATGAGGTGTTCGATGAAATGCCCGAGCCACACTAGTTAAGCTTTCTCCTCTCAAAGCTCGACCTCGGCGCTCCATTTTTCCCGAGATTTGTCTAGATTTAGCGGTCCGTCACGCCCCGTCCCCGTTTTCATCGTAGTTGATCGCCTGCGCCGATCTCGTCGCCGGCACCACCGTGGTGAGCCTCTTGTTCTTATCTTCTTTATGATTTTCTTACTTTAGATAGATACTTGTCTGATTTTCTTACTTTAGATAGATACTTGTCTGATTTTCTTACTTTTGACACACATAATTATATACAATGCACGTAGATGAACCGGCAATGGATGCATGGTGACAGACACACCTCCGATTACATTAAGGGCGTGCATAATTTTCTTGAAGTGGCTGAGGCAAACAAGCAGAATGGTTTTATGTGTTGTCCATGCCCTAAATGTGGGAATACGAAGTCTTACTCTGACCGGAAAATCCTTCACACCCACCTGCTTTACAAGGGTTTCATGCCACACTATAATGTTTGGACGAGGCACGGAGAAATAGGGGTTATGATGGAAGACGGCAAAGAAGAAGAGGACGATGACAACTATGTGCCCCATGAATACGGTGATGCTGCAACGAGGGGAGCTGCTGAAGATCAAGAGGAACCAGACGATGTGCCCGATGATGCTGCAACGGGGGAAGCTACTGAAGATCAAGAGGAACCAGACAATGTGCCCGATGAAGATGATCTCCACCGGGTCATTGTCGATGGAAAGACGCAATGCGAAAGTGAAAAGGAGAAGGTGAAGTTTGATCGCATGTTATACGATCACAAAAAAGGGTTGTACCCCAATTGCAAAGATGGCAACACAAAGCTGGGTACCATACTGGAATTGCTGCAGTGGAAGGCAAAGAATGATGTGCCTGATAAAGGATTTGAGAAGCTACTGAAAATATTGAAGAAGAAGCTTCCAAAGGATAACGAATTGCCCGACAGTACGTCGTAGCAAAGAAGGTTGTATGCCCTCTAGGATTGGAGGTGCAGAAGATACATGCATGCCCTAATGACTGCATCCTCTACCATGGTGCGTACAAGGATTTGAATGCATGCTTGGTATGCGGTGCATTGCGGTATAAGATCAAACGAGATGATCCTGGTGATGTTGACGGCGAGCCCCACAGGAAGAGGGTTCCTGTGAAGGTGATGTGGTATGCTCCTACAATACCACAGTTGAAATGACTGTTCAGAAACAAAGAGAATGCCAAGTTGATGCGATAGCACAGTGAGGACCATAAGAAAGACGGGAAGTTGAGAGCACCCGCTAACGGGTCGCAGTGGAGAAAAATCGAGAGAGATTACTGGGCTGAGTTTGCAGGTCACCCAAGAAACGTATGGTTTGGTTTAAGCGCAGATGGCATTAATCCTTTCGGGGAGCAGAGTAGCAATCACAGCACCTGGCCCGTGACTCTATGTATGTATAACCTTCCTCCTTGGATGTGCATGAAGCGGAAGTTCATTATGATGCCAGTTCTCATCCAAGGCCCTAAGCAACCCGACAACGACATTGATGTGTACCTAAGGCCATTAGTTGAAAAACTTTTACAGCTATGGAATGGAAACGGTATACGTGTGTGGGATGAGCATAGACATGAGGAATTTGACCTGCACGCGTTGCTGTTTGTAACCATCAACAATTGGCCCACTCTCAGTAACCTTTCAGGACAGACAAACAAGGGATACCACGCATGCACGCACTATTTAGCTGACACCGAAAGTATATATGTGGACAAATGCAGGAAGAATGTGTACCTGGGCCATCATCGATTTCTTCCGACCAACCATCAATCTCGAAAGAAAGGCAAGCATTTCAAAGGCGAGGCAGATCACCAGAAGAAGCCCGCCATGAGTAACGGTGATCACGTACTTGCTATGGTCAATAATTTAAAAGTAATCTTCGGAAAGGGTCCCGGCGGACTATTTGTTCCGAGTGACATTGCGGGACACGTACCCATGTGGAAGAAGAAATCTATATTTTGGGACCTACCCTACTGGAAAGACCTAGAGGTTCGCTCTTTGATCGACGTGATGCACGTGACAAAGAATCTTTGCGTGAACCTGCTAGGCTTCTTGGGCGTGTATGGGAAGACAAAAGATACAGCTGAGGCACGGGAGGACCTGCAACGTTTGCATGAAAAAGATGGCATGCCTCCAAAGCAGTATGAAGGTCCTGCCAGCTATGCTCTTACCAAAGAAGAGAAGGAAATCTTCTTTGAATGCCTGCTTAGTATGAAGGTCCCGACTGGCTTCTCGTCAAATATAAAGGGAATAGTAAATATGGCAGAGAAAAAGTTCCAGAACCTAAAGTCTCATGACTGCCACGTGATTATGACGCAAATGCTTCCGATTGCATTAAGGGGGCTTCTACCGGAAAACGTCCGATTAGCCATTGTGAAGCTATATGCATTCCTCAATGCAATCTCTCAGAAGGTGATCGATCCAGAAATCATACCAATGCTAAGGAGTGATGTGGTGCAATGTCTTGTCAGTTTCGAGCTGGTGTTCCCACCATCCTTCTTCAATATCATGACGCACGTCCTAGTTCATCTAGTTGACGAGATTTTCATTCTGGGCCTCGTATTTCTACACAATATGTACCCCTTTGAGAGGTTCATGGGAGTCCTAAAGAAATATGTCCGTAACCGCGCTAGGACAGAAGGAAGCATCTCCATGGGCCATCAAACAGAGGATGTCATTGGGTTTTGTGTTGACTTCATTCCTGGCCTTAAGAAGATAGGTCTCCCTGAATCGCGGTATGAGGGGAGACTGACTGGAAAAGGCACGCTTGGAGGGGACTCAATAATATGCAGGGACGGATATTCTTAGTCTCAAGCACACTACACAGTACTAATGAACTCTACCTTGGTGACCTCGTATGTCAATGAACACAAGAACAGTCTGTGCTCCAAACACCCAGAACGGTGCAACGACTGGATTACAAGTGAACACATCAGGACTTTCAGCAGTTGGTTGGAAACACGTCTCAAAGGTGACAACACTGTTTGTGCTGAGCTGTACTCGTTGTCCAGGGACCATCTTCAACTGTATTGACTTACAAAGGATACGAGATAAATGGGAATACATTTTACACGATCGCCCAAGATCAAAAGAGCACCAACCAAAATGGCGGTGTCCGCTTTGATGCAGCAACCGAGAGGGGAAAGCACACATATTATGGTTACATAGTGGACATATGGGAACTTGACTACGGACATGATTTTAAGGTCCCTTTGTTTAAGTGCAAATGGGTCAACCTGTCAGGAGGCGGGATACAGGTAGACCCACAGTACGGAATGACAACAGTGGATCTGAACAATCTTGGGTACACTGACGAACCGTTCGTCCTAGCCAATGATGTGGCATAGGTTATCTATGTGAAGGACATGTCTACCAAACCGAGAAAAAGAAAAGATAAGGAAGCGAATACATCATACGATGAGCCAAAGCGCCACATGGTTCTTTCAGGAAAAAGGGACATCTTGGGAGTGGAGGGCAAGACATACATGTTCGAAGATTATGAAAAGTTTCATGAAATTCCTCCCTTCAAAGTCAAGGCTGACTCAAGCATCCTGATAAATGATGAAGATTATCCATGGTTACGGCGCAATAAGGAAAGGACACAAGCGACGAAAAAGTGAAGACTTTCTCCACAACTATTATGATGATACCATGCCAACTTTCAACCCTTTCGTAGTTCATTTGAAATGCATGTTATAACAGACAAGTTTCTGTATGAAATCCTGATACTTCGAAAGAGATTGTCCATTTTGTACACGAAGTGCATCCAGTTTTTGTTGTAACCCTCTCAACTTTCTTGCACATGCTATGTGGATAAAATGATGATACCATGTCAAATTCCAACCTTTTCAAAGTTCATTTGAAATGCTTTTCAATTTCAGGGTCTTATAGCTCAAAATAATCAGTAAATGCATGAAAAATAACAAATGAAGTCAGAAAGGGATGAAAATTAATGATGTAAGTAGAAACCAAATAAAATAAAATAAACTTTAATAAAACAAGAAGTCCGGAGTTGTAATAAGTTATTAAAAATAAAAGACGCAATGCTCACCTGCATGTTGCTTAGCTTCAGGCCTTGAGAAAATAGTGTAGACTGCACGGAGCTATGTGTAGTTTTTGTCCGAAACCCTGATAGCTCTGTGCAGTCTACACCACTTCCTCAAGGCTTGAAACTAAGCAACGTGCAGGTGAGCACTGCGCCTCTCCCTTCATCGTCTCTACACTCATGGCTTATAAACCGCTGCGAGTGCCTCTCGCTTGGCGAGGTGGGACTAAAAAACAACTACAGAAAGAATCAACTAAAAAACTCTTTTACCGGTTCATGCCACGAACCGGTACTAAAAGGTGCTCGTGGGGCCCCAGCCTTAGAACCTGTACCAAATAAAATGCCTTTGTAACAGCCTTAGAACTGGTACAAAAGGAATCAACTAAAAAGCTTTTATAAACCTTTAGTATTATTGAAACTAAAATTATATAGAATTTATGCAACTAAAATTATCAAAGTATTTTATGTTCAAAATATTAAAAGCAAAAAGAATTATCATAAAAGAAAATAAATAAGTAATTAGAATATTTTTACAAACTTTAATAGCAAAAAGAATTATCATAAAAGAAAATAAATAAGTAATTAGAAACAAAAAAGAAAGAAAAAAACTGGATTTTTTTTAAAAGTGCCACCTACAGGGCCACCACGACCTGCATACAACTAGAAACCCATTACTAGGGCCAGGATGCAGCCCGCAGTAGGCCCAATAGGCCCACAAGCACAGAGAGTGAATTTAGGCCCGTAAGCCTGCAGTAGAGAGGAGCTCGAAGTGGTTGGTTCGGCAGGGCTTATAAACCACTCCGAGCCCCTCTCGGCTAGCGAGCTGGGACTAAACATAGCACCGCACCACACGAGCACACGACCTTTGGTCCCGGTTGGTGCCACCAACCGGGACTAATGGGAGGAATTGGTACCTTAGCCTTTGGTCCCGGTTGGTGCCACCAACTGGGACTAAAGGAATCATTGGTCCCGGTTGGTGCGACGAACCGGGACCAAAGCCTTTGCTATATAAGCTAGCACTTGAAAAAATTTCAGATTTCCATCGCCAGTTGCCCCCCGCCCGACGACGCCGCGAGCTCATCCACGGCGCCGCCAGGCTGCCCCGTCGCCGTCGCCCGTCGCCCTCCGCCCCCCGAGCCCACGCCGTCGCCCGTCGCCGTCACCCTCCGCCCCCCGCCACCGTCACCGTCGCCCTCCGCC
>NC_041387.1:649746418-649751434 GCF_002162155.2 Triticum dicoccoides
CCCCGAGTCGTCGCCCGTCACCGTCGCTGTCGCCCTCCGCCCCCCACTGTCGTCGCCCTCGCCCTCGCCGCCCATGCCGTCACCCCGGCCGCCCATGCCGTCACCCCGGTCGCACTAGCTTATCTCATGCTATGCAAGACGCTATGTCTTGGAGAGGATGGGTTTTGAAGACCATAAAAGTATGTAAACAAAGAAAATTCACCTAAGGACCCATCATGGTGTGGATTTTGAAGTAAAGCTGTACAATTATGAGAGTGTAACCCATTTTGGTTACAAAATTGGGAAGCACTTTGCAAGATGTATGGTTTTGATGAGGGTATGCATGTCAACATGGATCTTGGTGATCCTAAAATCGAGCAAGACAATATGGACATTTGGGTCCTTGTTGATACGCTTCTGACTCTTCCCCTATGTGAGCTTCTGAAACATAGTAATTAAGTAATTTATATTGTTTATTTCAAAATAGTTGACAGCTTATTTCCATTGATAGCTTATTTTCATTCTTCAAAGAATTTGCGGAAGATGGTAGACAAAACCCACTACACCGATGACTCTGAATTAACTTATCAGGAGAAAAATCATCTGGTCGCATTTTGTACTGATCTTGAGAATTACAATATCTACAATCAAACTTCTCAACATTATGGTCAATATGTGTCACTAGTGCACGTATTGAACTACGGTAACTACCATGGAGATACCCTGGTAAGCTTTTTTACTATTACGACATCCGTGCATCTTTTGCATACTTCTAAACTAGTACAGCATTCCTAACTACGAAGTTATTACTATATTTTTCAACATATAATCCCGAATGATTGTGTGCCTCATCTGATGTATCAGCACGGTCACCTTGATGTTTTGAACATACAAACAGGTCTTCCTACGAATCTCAACTGTCCATACCGGATTTGTAAAAGAAGTGGAGACATGACAATCAAAGAATGAAAAAAATGTATGGACAGTCGTAAGGAGGTTCTTGGAAGCAAAAGGAAGCGAAGCGCAAGAATTGGAGACAGGATGATCTCCATTCTCCATAATGGAGAGTCGGGGTCTATATTGTTTTATGCTATTTTACCTTAAAGAGGGTATTTATACCTAATACTGATGATCATGTGCTAAGAACAATTAAGTAGGGTTGGTTCGATGACTATGAGGATGATGATCGTATCACTTGTTATTAATAATGAGTAGAAGTTTTATGATAATGATTAATTAGTAGGACTTGTTATTATATATGGTGATGCATGATGCAAGCATGAAGAGTTATTATATATCAGCGGGTGAAATGAACATGGATTGGATTGAAGTGAAGGCAACATGCATGTGGTGCATGTCGAAAGTAGTACAATCCAAACTTGATCAAGTTAGGATTAGTATTACTTTCGACATGCACCACATGTTGCCTTCACTTCAATCTAAGCCATGTTAACGTTAGGCATAGCAGTAGCGTTGGTAAACCAAGCACGGAGATATGTAAAGAGGACACTTCTCTCTATTAGCTAGCTAATAACAGCATAAATTAACCCCCAAAACCCCTAAACCAGCCCCTTTCAAAAAAAACTCAGTTCCAACCAGCTGCTGACGCGTGGATGTCTTTTGGTCCCGGTTGGTGTCACCAACCAGGACCAAAGGCCCCCTCTGCCTGGGCTGGCTGCAGCGGCCACGTGGAGGCCCATCTGTCTCGGTTCGTGTAAGAACCGGGACTAAAGGCCAAGGGCATTAGTAACGACCTTTTTGTCCCGGTTCCAAAACCGGGACAGAAGGCCCTTACGAACTGGGACAAAAGGCCCTTTTTCTACTAGTGTTATTTCAGGGAATTGGTCACTTTACTTATTTCAGGGAATTGGTGCTGATTTGTGACGAGTCAAGAAGGTATTTATTTATCTTTCATCCATTTTATTGTCTTCTTTATACATTATATTAGTAAGTGAATGTGATTTATGCCACTGTTGCATATGTTCATTGGCCATGGTTTGCTGACAGTGTTGCTGCTACTTTCATGTATTGTTACTTGGAACTTGCAAATTTGTGGATTGCAGTGTGTGGTTGCTAACTATACGATACATACAACTCCTGGTCTTTAAAATAATCTCACCTAGGGAGGCTGGTTGTAGTTTTCCGTGTTCGTTTTTCTAATTTTTGCACCCTATTTGTGATAATTGCTTCTACTTTATAATGCAATACATCCACTTGAAGTCAATGCGTCGCCTGACAGTGTCATCCATTTAATATGCTAGTCAAGGCCATGCCATATCTTAAAGATCTCTACTTGTCGGAAATCCATTTTTCCTGAAGGTTTCAAACTCTAGGAGGTTTGCCGCAAAAAACTAGTCCCTTTTTTCTAAAGATTTCAAACTCTAGGGGGCTTGTGGTAAATAAGTAGGCTCTTTTTTGTGAAGTTTTTTTTCTCCAGGGGGTTTGTGGTAAAAATATAGGACCTTTTTTGTGAAGATTTCCAACTCTAGGGTGTTTGGTGAAAATAAATAGACCCTTTTCTCTTGTAATTTCAAAGTCTAGGGTGGTGCCTATAAATCAACACAGACCAACAAGTCCAGGATGTTTGTTGAATCATATACCAGAATAGTTGATGATCTTATTTAAATATTTTTTGACAAAATCCAAAATAATGCTAAAGATTTTGGGTTTGGCTAACTTATGTACAATTGAAGGCAGGGTTCCTTTCGGTTTAAAAGAGTGCTCTTGACCAAAGCATGTTGTTGCTTTTGCCGTCTCCCTATAATAGTACTGTATGAGCCAACACTTTGTGTGAGAAAATATTTTCTAGTGTCTTGTTTGATCACTCTGTGTAGATCATATAGTTTGTGAAGTTGCTCTGGTGACTGATTCTTCTTTTAACTCGTTGCATGTAGATACCTATGGCCGTCAGGTTCTGTGTCATGGAATGGATTGATGATGGTGCATGACCAATGGAAACGGACAGTGGAGACGGCCAAATGGCCCTATTGGTTAAAGCCAGGGGGAGCTTGCTCATCTCAGCAATCTATAGGCAAGATGAACCCCGTTGCTGCCGGCGGCTGGTCCAAGATAAGAGGTCTGTAGAGATTTGAATCTCATGGTTTAAGTGTCTGCATGGAATGCACCATATCAGGAGACTCGGGAGGGAAGATTGCAGATGGGCATTCTAGTGTTCATTTTTACCTTTCCCCCCTACGCTGAGTGTCTCTAGAGTTTGTACAATTTGGATGGAATGGTGATATGTGGTGATACAATTTTGGATTGCATTTTTTGCTTAATGTGACAAGTGTGCTATTTTGTTGGCTCAAATGGTTAATTGTCTTCTCCATAAGAGAATGAATGATTCTTTCAGTATATACAAGCAGCCGGTGCATGAAAAAGAAATCTATCTAGTGTGCATGTATGTTGATGAGATTGGCTGGCTAATGATATGATGTGCACCGGCTGTGTGACGAATTTCAAAAAGCAACTGCGTTGTGTGTTTTCAAACTTAAAACAAGAAACTTTATTTACCCGGTGTTTGTTTGTGTGTATGATTTGGCTGGCAACCGTCAGCTTCGTGTTCTCCTTGACAATTAATTAGACATGGATGGATTGGTGGCCGGCCGGGCGCTACGCTTCTTGAAGCCTCAAGGTATGTTTACCTACTATTACTATACTAAGTAAACATCTCTACCTGATGCAAGTTTGCTTCTGCTTCCTACTAGTAGTAAATAAGATTAATTTGCTACCTACCTACCATGCGTAGTTGCTGTCTTTTATCTTCTTTTTAAGGAAAGAAAAGGAACAATTTTCATTTATCTACTAAATAAACTAATTTCCCATCTCTCTCTCTCTCTGCATATCTGTAGTATATGTGTGGCTTGTTTGCTATCTCTTTTTTTAAGGGTTGCGTGTTTTTTTAACCAAGCTCTCTCTCTCTCTCTCTCTCTCTCTCTCTCTCTCTCTCTCTCTCTCTCTCTCTCTCTCAAGAATGAATTTTTTTGGATCCCCATCTCTCCAGCTAGCTGCAAAGCTCGTTTCCATGCTAGAACTTCCGCCTGCTCATGTTCGGTTGTGGACGGGAAAAAAATGACATGTCCGAAACAGCCATGGTGGTCCCAGAGAACCGCTCCTCCACCTCCAAACTCCTTCGACTTGGCGATAGCTCAATCCGCATTCACCTTGCACCTGTTAGAGTTACTAATGATTGGGGCGCCACCCGGTGGCGCCTCTTGAGGCGGGCTTGTGCGCACTAATCTGGTTGTCGTATTTGTTAACGTGTCTGTCTGACAATAGGTTTAGTTTAGTGCGAAGACAGGCAGCACAGATGATAGAACAACAAAATCCCGTTACACGCAGTGCACATGCAAAAAAAAAAGATCAGGCTTAGAAGCTGACATGATTATCTTGGTGCTCGGAAAATGAATTTATTTGGCTCCATTGCTTACAGGCAATTGTGTTAGACTGCATGTAGATTTTTACATTATTTTGCAGTGGTAATTACAAACAAGGTTGGTTAATTCCTGCTTATTTCCTATTTATGAACAAAATCTTGGTTCAAGTTTCAATACTCAAGTTGGGAAAAGTTCCTGGTTAGAAAATCATGTGCATGCTCTACAGTTTTTCATGGTCAACTAAGATCATAATTCAATAGTTCAGAAGTACAACATGGCCTAGAAACGCCATAAGAATAAGATGACTTCAAGGTTTGATGCGGTAAACAAAGAGATGGCAAGCAAGTTCAACGGTTTAGTTGCAAGGATCTAATTTGGAAATCAGATAAGAGACCTTCTAAATAAAAATGTATTAACCTGCTGGAAGATAAATAAGTGCCCCCTGTCTGAACAAGTATAGTATATCACAACATAACCATTTAACAATTTAAGATCGAGAAGAACCAAAACGTTGACAGCTGCACGACTTTGCCAAGGTGAAGCATTCAACTTATCTTCTTGTTAGTAAGTAGACAATAGAGCATAAACCAGATATGTGGAAGACGAACACCCAGCCATGTCAAAGTAAAAGTTAGATATGACGACTCTACTTTCCGCAAAA
>NC_041387.1:649751688-649770198 GCF_002162155.2 Triticum dicoccoides
ATTTAAGGTTGTCATACTGGAAGGACGTTTGTCATTAGCAATAAAGAGAACTTGATGAATAATCCATAATTGGTACACCAATAGAATGGCCTAGCAGCTGAGCTCCTATTTCCCACAATCCTGGAAAAAAAACAGTTGCTTGGTGAAAATTTTGGAAAATTATTCGGCAAGATCTTATATGTACTGACGAAAAAACTTGAGTGTGCATAATGAAAGAAGTTTTAAGTTCATTTGATCATGAAACTCCAAAGGGACTTTTGGATACTCATAATATTATTCTGTTTTCCAAAAAAACATGAATAGTGCATAACAAAAAAGGTTTTATAAGTTAAATTGATCATGGAAACTCCAAAGGAACTTCCGGATGATCATAACATTATTCTGTTTCGATAAACAAGTACTGCTTTTCTGGGTTCACAAAATTGACTGAACAATAGGACACCGAACCGACTATTAGAGAGAGTACTGAAATAGCTAGGTGCCTTTAAAACAATCTCCCTAAAATTTCCTGATTTTGCGAAGAAGGATCTCTAAACCCTCTTCCTATAGCCTTGTTAAGAAGTCTGGAGTCAATCATTTTCCGGATGTACCAAGTCTGAAAAAATGCGGATTAAACGATGAAGTGTCTTTCTAAAGGTTTGTGATGCAGCAAAATTGGATTGGGCGTTGAGCGGCTGCATCATGTAGTTGTTATTGGTTCATGCGTGCTTTGTCTACCTTTATAAAGTCAATGGGAACTACATAGGGCTTATAGGACCAATTTTGAATTCAACTAACTAGCCTCCAACATTTCTCAGTGAAAATCAGTAGAAACTAAGTATAGTAAGTAGTGATAAGTTTTGTTAAAAAATGCAATTGATAACAGGTTTACTTTAGCATAGCAAGGGAATTTCCTTGGTGAAATGGGCCAGTGTGTTCAGATGCAAACAATTTGTAATTGGCAGCAAAAGCAAGCTAAATGCTCAAAGAGAGGATGCCAAACTTATGGATCAATGGAATGATTGCATAGAAAGTGCATAATGGTGAAGGGGAGATGAATCTTGACATCTTCTGGTGAAGGGAATAATTGCATTGAAATCCCTACTAAAGAAACGGAGGGAGTGTATGTGAATAATTGCATTGAAATCTCTACTAAATAATCTTTTGGTGAAGCTAAATTGCATAGAAAGTGCATAATGGTGAAGGGAATAATGCATTGAAATCCCTAAAAGGGCTTATATTTAGGAACGGAGGGAGTGTATGTGATCAATGAGGATTCTTGTTTTTATTATGCAGTATCTCTACGCCAATATCCCTACTAAAGAATAACATATAGGGCATTTAGTAGCAGTGCAAAAGTCTGCAACACCAACAATGAAGTGCCTAAACCATCCCCCGCCCCAACAAAAAAAAGGGTTTAGCAAGTATTTATGCTTTATCACTTCACTTCCACTTGCTGATTATAATATAGGCAACGGAAAATCCAGGATCAGTTCAGCAGCAAGCACAACCGCACGAATTTGAACCCTAACCCGGGTTTCAAAACTTTTGGCATGCTTATCTAAATAAATTGGCATTACATAAGACCAGAAGTATGCAGATTCTTGAGAGCTAAAACTGATCCATATTTCCATGCCTAGGGATGCAACAATTCAGTTTCGACATCCAATCACAGTTAGGTTCAGGTTCATGCTATTTTTACATAGCCAACAACAACAAATGGAAGACCGTCACCTTCGGGAACTACTTGTACGTATGTCCTCTGACTAAACTGAATAAGATCACCTCATCGCTATAATATGGTGTCCCATTCTCATCCTTGTATGACCTTTTCTCCTCCTAAAATCAAATCTTTCCGAACCAAAACAGAAACATATTCGATTCATTTACTTTTAGCAACATGTAACAAAAATAAATTGATAAATCTTCCTTCGGTGGAATCTGCACTTTCATCTACCCAAAAGGGAACAATTTTGCACAATAAAGCACACATGGGGCATGGACTAATACACATGAAGTGAGATCTTCATCCCAAAAATAAGTGAAATTAACCTATCATACATATCTGTCCCTTAGTAGGAGTATCTACTACTTAATGCCGAACAGTACAGTTCTTGGAAAAAAGAAGGGAAAAGGGAACAAATTTATAACTGAAGCATATTTGAAACATATTGATTAGAAATAATTATTGAATATTTTCTATGACCTGATGCAGGAATTTATTTTTAGTCTATGTTCTCTAAATCGTCAAACCTTATCCTCAAACCAGCATCGATCTTGTTTTTTTTACTTTAAAACTGTCAATTTGCAAGTGAAACAGAATGTAAAACACACTTAAGTAGCCAAGTACTTCTATAGAAAAAAACGCATTAAACCATTTGCTCTCCTAGCTTAGCAGCTGAGGTAAGCCATAAACCCATTTGAGCTATAGAACTCTTACTTTGAAGAACCTGCCAACACTCTAAATTGTCCACTGCTTGACCCAAACTAATTAACCTCAAAACTGTTATCTCCCCGCGGCTAGATAAAATGGAACACGGTAGACTTAAGTAATATAAGCACAGATCTGATTAGCATATGCATTGACGCGGATTTCGCTGATGGTTAGCTAACTAAGTTCAAACAATCATGATTGTCTTGTTAATTATAGTGCAAGCACTTGGTGTCAAAGTTCCAAACTTCAAAGAAGAATCTGGCATCATAGCTCTAAATTGTCCGCTGTTTAATTACATGCATGGTAGATTTAACTAAGCACAAGATCTAATTACCGTATGCATCAACGTGCATCTCGCCGATGGCACGCTCCAAGAGCTCCCGCGCTGGTGCGCTACAGCGTAGAGAGTACACATCGACCATCACGACCTCGGACGGCCACCCCATGTTGCCCGGGCGGAGCTCCGCCATGGCCGCCGTCGGATCGGTGCAAGCAATCACTGCAAGCAAGCAATATAGCATCACAGCCACAGCATGGGCAAGCTTGCATGCATGCTCGTACATAGCAACGGTGGCGAACGCGATCGAGCTAGCAAACGATGCACGCATGTGGCAGTAGAAGGATTAGTAACCTGATGCATACAGGCATAATTATAACAGCCATGTGCAACATTTGACAGGATTGCAACCATCCTTGGACTCTGAAATCAAAACTGAAGGTGTAACTATAACCATATGCAAAATTGGACACACTTGCGATGTAAGCGATAACATGAGACAACCTGGAAGTGATTCCCACACTAACTACCTTGACCATTACATTCAAGATTGCATCAGCAGATAAAAAGGAGCAGAAGTGCATATTCCTTTGATCTCCCAGCAGGATTCTTTTGAGGTACTACCACTGTTGTGGTTTACCTGCTTTGGCAAAGTATCAAAATGATTATAACTGAATGTATTGCTACTGACGTCAAAAAAAAAAAAAAGAATGTATTGCTACTCCATAGATGTATCATGAATTGAGAGTGAAAGCAATCTCTAACAAAAAATATATGAACGGGTATCATGACAACATAACAAAAGTCTGAAATCTCCCAAAACAATAGCGTGTATCACCCAAAACAGATTTGGTAGTTTTACAGCCAACAAGATAAATCAAAACCAGTCTAGAGCAGCAACAGCAGGGGGGGAGGGGCAGAGGCACAACCTTGTGCGGGGGGTAGTCAAGGTCAAGCTCACGACGATTTCCTCCTCCAGCTCGCCCGCTTGCGCTTGGGTTCCGGTCGCCCTCCTCGTCGATGGAGACAGGTGGCTACTGCACCAAATCTGAGGGAGACGGAAGTAGAGGTGAGGGTCAGAGCTCGAGCGGTGTAGAGAGGAGGAGGGGGATGAACTCGCCGATGCAGACGAGGTACGGCCCGACGCACAACATGCACCTCATGGCCATCAGGCACGGGAGGACCGTCTGTGAGGCAGAGCCACACATGGGCGAGCTGCCGGACCTTGCCGGCGACGAAGGGGACAAACGCAATATATAAGTTCTATGTAAACATGAAGTGAAAATGCAAATGGAATAAAAATGTGTTCAATGGCAACACAATGAACAAGTCTAATTTGTTAATCTCCAGAATAAAGAAAAGATACAACTGAACTGCATTTAGCATGTGTTACACGAATTAGGAATAGTAACAGAAGCATGGTGGACAAACAAAGGAAGATGACCATGGTCCTGGCGTCCATGGCCACCCCTAGCTCTGGTCAGCCTCCCCTGCTCGCTGCCATCGCTAATGTTGTACTTATACACGATCGACAGAATGTAATGGTTGCCTTTGCATATTCTTAGCTTCCATGTCCATGTGCCAGACAACCTTAAGGACCAATAGAACTTTGATGCACTAAAATTGAAGGAAGCGTGATTGCTTTAATTAAAAACGATAAAGGAAAAGTCATCACATGCTTATAATCTAGATTTGATCTTTAATAAAGTTGGCATCATTCCAAATGAAAATTCCACCAATCTCCATCTTAAGTAAAACAAAAGAACCCCTACACTCTAGAAAGTGCTGTAAGAAAGGGGTCAATTGCTTTATGTCATCGGTAAATATAATGAACCATGGCCTTGGTGTCTTCATGTAAATCTGTAACAATAGGATTACTATACATGGGAAGGAGACCTACGCTTGCTTGAAGGTGGCCCTGGCTTTGGGGTCGAGACCGGGGGGCGGCTGCAGCACCGGGAAGCAAGGTGTGCAAACGTGCTGATTAGCCCACTGAGCGCCGCCGTGCACAGCCCAAACGCCATGGTGAAGGCCGCCTCGATGTGGGTGGGATGCTTTGACATCCACTCCCGCACCATGGCCTCCGTCGACCTGAAGCTACCGGTCAGCTCGTCAAGCGGCCGGCGCGTCGGCGTCGCTCTGCTCTGCAAGTGACAGCCGTCATGTCTGCCCCCGTGAAGCGCCGATCTGGTCCACCGCCGTTGGCCGCTGCTGCACCTCCACTGCCGGCCGCCCACCCTATTGTGCGCGAGTCCGCGAGGTCCTTGTCCCTGTAGCCGGTGTTGAGGCGCACAATGGAAGACGAAGGCGACGATGAGGCGCGTCGGCCCAGATCTTGCTGCCCGTCATGTTGGCCGGGTCGAGTGGCCAAGAGGGAAGCCGGCGGCACAGGGCAGAGGAGCGGATGGGAAGAGGCGAGGGGCTCGGGGTGTGACGCAAGGACGGCAGAGGTCGGCGGCGGCGGCAGGAGAATCGGGGGAGACGAGAAGGATTTAGGGTTGGTGGGGAAGAGGAGAATGATATTTTTTGTGGGCCGGCCCAATCTCGCAGGTATTTTCCTCCGTCTCCCAATCTCTCGCTGTGATCTGATTGGCCAGCGGAAATAGTAAAACCGCTGCCGACGTGGACATCGCGAGGCTACGCGCTTGATGCGCACGTTAATGCTTCTCGATATTTATATAGCCATATAGTAGTCTTTTGTCTTTACCTCATTGTATAAAAGGTTTTCTGCATATTACCTGCATCTGTATATGTATATATACTGGCCTATGGCCTCATGGGAATACAAGTTGCATATTTCCTAACATGGTATTAGAGCCCTAAGTTTTTTTTTCTCGCATGCGCAACTCGTGCTCTTCGATCCGTTTTCCGGCGTTGATTGCCGCTGCTCCTCTCTCCGGCCGACTGCTGCTGCTCATCTGTGTACGCACAACCACAACTCTCCTGGTCGCCGTTCGACTGCTGCTGCTCATCTGTGTACGCACAACCACAACTCTCCTGGTCGCCGTTGTGTTCGTCCGCACCCGATCCTCTGTTGGTCGCGCCCTCCAAATCGGGTCGCCTTGATCCACTCCCCGCCCAGGCGTTCGTCTGCTGCTGCCGTTCCTAGCCTCCAGCCCCAGCTCTTTTCTTCGTCAACAACAAAGGAGCGTACTGCTCCTACCTGGTGCTGCTACGTGCTACTTGCTGCCACATGTTGTCTCATCAGTTCCTCCCGATCTGGTGGTGTACGTGCTCCTACGCGGTGCTACTACTGCTCCTTGGTGTTGCGTGGTGCCTCAGCCGCCGATTGTGAGAGTAAAAAGAAAAAGAAAAGAGTTCCTCGAGTATGCATCTCTATGGTTGCGAGATGACTGTTGACGGTGTTTCCTACATTGATCCCGTCTCACACATGTGCCGTCTCTCGGTGCTTCGTGCTCCTCCGTTGTTTCCTCGGAGTTCTTCCGCTGATGCTGATGGTTGCCTTATGTCGACTTCTACAGCCGATGGTGATGGTTGCTTTATGTCGACTTCTATAGACGGTCACTATTCAGCGACTCCCCTGGCAACCTCCGCACATGGTGTTTGTCGCTCTACACCGACTTCTCTCGCGACTTTCACCGGTTGTGCTGGTGCATATGACTCCATCGACACGCGCCTTCCCTTGGCGCTTGGGGCTTGTCTACATGCACCCTCATCTTCTTCATCGGCCTCTACAGACGATGATGTTTATGCTACACTGCCTCCTCTAGCGGCTTCCACGGGTGCATCTCCGTCCACATCTCCAGTTGAGCTCCTGACTGAGCAGGAGATTACGCGACTTGATACCTGCTTGCCGCTTCCTCTGGTTCTTCACCGACGGGTTCTGCTGGTTCTGCTACCGACTCTTCTGGCAATGTGGGACCACCTTCAACACAGTCAGGTACATCTCCGTGGATTCTTGATACTAGAGCATCTTTTCATATGACTCATGATTCATCCACTTTGTCTTCTATTCGACCTCTCGATTCTCATGGTCATGTTCTTACTGCTGATGGTACCTCCCTCCTGGTTAATGGCCGAGGCATTCTTAGCACTTCGTATTTTCATGTTCCTGATGTTGCTCATGTTCCTCGACTTACCATGCAGCTTATTTTCGGTGGTCAAATTGTTTTTTTCCGGTGGTCAGATTGTTGACTCTGGTTGTCGGGTCATTCTTGAATTTGACTCATGTTCTGTTCTAGACCGTTCCACTGGTGCTCTCCTTGGTGCTGGCCCACGACGCTGTGACTCTCAGGGTCTCTGGGAGCTTCATTGGCTTCACCTTCCCTCCGCTGCCACCGCCGCTAGTCTTTCCCCCTCCATTGCCTTGTCTACAGCTCTTTTCAGAAGTGGCATCATCGCCTTGGTCACTTGTGTGGCTCTCATCTTGGATCCGTCTCCGGCGGTGTGTCTTTAGACTGTCAGGGTTGTCGGCTTGGTAAACAGGTCCAGTTACCTTATCCTCATAGCGACACTACGTATCAGCGTCCTTTTGACCTTGTTCACTCCGATGTTCGGGGTCCGGCTCCATTTGGCTCAAAAGGAGATCATCGCTACTATATTATCTTTATAGATGATTTCTCTCGATACACCTGGATATATTTTATGTCTTCTTGTAGTGATGTGTTATCTATCTATAAGCATTTTGCTGCCATGGTTCACACTCAGTTCTCTACTCCTATTCGTGTTTTCCGTGCTGACTCTGCTGGAGAGTATATCTCCAAGATGTTGCGTGGAGTCCTTGCTGAGCAGGGTACTCTTGCCCAGTTCTCTTGTCCTGGTGCTCATGCTCAGAATGGCGTGTCTGAGCGCAAGCATTGTCACCTTCTTGAGACGGCTCGTGCGATGATGATCGCCGCCTCTCTTCCGCCTCATTTTTGGGCCGAGGCTATCTCCACTTCCGCCTATCTCATCAACCTTCAGTCGTCCGCTGCTTTGCAGGGAGGCGTTCCTTTCGAGCGTCTCTTTGATCGTTCTCGCGATTACTCGGCACTTCGTTTGTTTGGTTGTGTTTGCTATGTTCTTCTTGCCCCTAGTGAACGCACCAAACTGACCGCTCAGTCTGTTGAGTGTGTCTTCTTAGCCTATAGTGACGAGCATAAGGGCTATCGTTGTTGGGATCCTATCGGTCGTCGGATGCGTATTTCTCGAGATGTAACTTTTGATGAGTCTCGTCCTTTCTACCCGCGTCCATCTTCCTCGACCTTTTCAGTGGAGGATATCTCTTTCCTCACTTTTCCTGACACGCCTCCCTCTGTGCCCAGTATTCCTATTCCTCGTCATGTTGTTGCGGATCTGACGCCATCCTCTCCTACGGATTCTTCCCCTCCCTCATCGCATGACTCTCCACCTTCATCACCGACACATTTCCCATCTCCATGTTCATCACCGATACCTTCCCCTTCTCCACCTTCATCATCGCTACATTCCCCGTCTCCACCTCCAGTGATTCCACCTCTTCCCTCCTTCCCTTTTCATTATACTCGTCGTCCACATGTTGTGGATAAATCCACTGGCGTGCCATCTACTTCTGGTGCGTCGTCCTCCTCATCCCAGCCGACTTATGGTCTTCGGGCTCGGCCTCGCCCTCCCCCTGACCGCTATTCTCCTAGTCGATATGCTCTTTCGGTTGTACTTAAGCCTACGTCTTATCGTGATGGTGTTGTTCATCCTGAATGGCAGTTTGCGATGGCAGAGGAGCTTGCTGCTCTTGAGCGCACTGGCACATGGGATCTTGTTTCTCTTCCTCCCGGTGTTCGTCCCATCACTTGTAAGTGGGTCTACAAGTTTAAGAATCGCTCATTGGTTCTCTTGAGCATTACAAAGCTCGTCTTGTGGCTCGTGGTTTTGAGCAGGAGCATGGTCGTGATTACGATGAGATATTTGCTCCTGTGGCCCACATGACCACTATCCGCACACTTCTCGTTGTGGCCTCTATTCGCCATTTGTCTGTTTCTCAGCTTGATGTTAAGAATGCCTTTCTTAAAGGTGAGCTGCGTGAGGAGGTATACATGCAGCCCCCACCTGGTGTCGGTGTACTAAAATAGGGGCTCTATTCTGTACCCCTTACTAAGTGCACGGACAGTTGGAGCCGCGTGGCCACGGTCACACTAAGCAAGGCAAGGGAGAAGGTCGGAGCCACAGAAACGATCAGCGTAGCGCCAAGGCCAGAAGACCAAGAGGACAAGGTGATTCTCCCCGGCAAGAATCTTGTCGGGGCAGGATCCACAGCCCCGACAAGAGCCTTGCCGGGGCAGCTTGCCCTGCCTCCACACCAGTGGGACGCGCTACCCTTGAGCCCAAGTTTCCCAACCTCATTGGGACCAGGGCTCAGGAGGCACTCCTGTGGTGGCATGCAGATCTTTGTGAAGACAAGAGGCATCCTAAGAAAGAAGAGGAACAGAAGGCAACGAAACCACGGCAAAGATCCTTGCCAAAAAAAGGACACAAGACCTCCGACAACATCCTTGCCGGGGACGACTACGATGCCGCGGCAAGACCCTTACCGGGGGCATCCGTGACGTCTACGCTGGGCCTGCACCAGCCACGGCAGCCACGGTCCCGCCCCCATTCCCTATGCAGCTGCCAGCCCACCAGCTGGGCAGGCACCTACGTGGCAACAGGGGGCTTCCGGAGCAATTCAACACATGCCTACGTGGTGGCATGCAAATCTTCATGAATGACCCGCCACCGCGTCACCTCAGCTGCCTGCCAGCCCCCGTGGCACCACCTCAGCTGCCTGCTAGACTACATGGCGCCGCACGCCTCGCTGGCTCGGGCGCGTGTCGAAGCGGGGAAGAGCGGCGGCGGACGGGACGTGGGTTCGCATTTAATGCACCTTGTCCCATATGGCTAGCGATAGACTAAGACACAGTACCCCGATGCCACCTCCTGGTACCACTGTGGCGATCCTCTTGCTTATAAAAGGAGGCCCAAGGCGTCCAGGAGAAGGATTCGGATCTTTGGACAAGTTACGCCCATTGTAGCTAGCTCCAGAACAAGAACACTCAACAGAGATCTTAGGCAGGAGTAGGGTATTTGATACGTCTCTGTCGTATCTATAATTTTTTATTGTTCCATGCCAACATAATTCAACTTTCATATACTTTTGGCAACTTTTTATACTATTTTTGGGGACTAACATATTGATCCAGTGCCCAGTGCCAGTTCCTGCCTGTTGCATGTTTTATGTTTCGCAGAAACCCCATATCAAACGGAGTCCAAACGGGATAAAAACGGACGGAGAATTATTTTGGAATATTTGTGATTTTTGGGAGGTAAAATCAACGCGAGACGGTGCCCGAGGTGGCCATGAGATAGGGGCCCACGCGCCCCCACCCTCCTGGGCCCCTCGTAAGGCGGTTGATGCCCTTCTTTGGCCGCAAAAAGCTAATTTTATGAGAAAAATCTGGGCGAAAGATTCACCCCTATCGGAGTTACGGATCTCCGGATATAAAAGAAACGGTGAAGGGGAAGGATCTGGGAACGCAGAAACAGAGAGAGACAAAGAGATAGATCCAATCTTGGAGGGGCTCTCGCCCCTCCCACACCATGGGAGCCAAGGACCAGAGGGGAAACCCTTCTCCCATCTAGGGAGGAGGTCAAAGAAGAAGAAGAAGGGGGCCCCTCTCCCCCTTGCTTCCGGTGGCGCCGGAACACCGCCGGGGGCCATCATCATCACCGCGACCTACACCAACACCTCCACCGTCTTCACCAACATCTCCATCACCTTCCCCATCTATATTCAGTGGTCCACTCTCCCGCAACCCGCTGTACCCTCTACTTGAACATGGTGCTTTATGCTTCATATTATTTTCCAATGATGTGTTGCCATCCTATGATGTCTGAGTAGATTTTCGTTGTCCTATCGGTGATTGATGAATTGCTATGATTGGTTTGAGTTGCATGTTTTATTATTGGTGATGTCCTATGGTGCTCTCTGTGTCGCGCAAGCGTGAGGGATCCCCGCTGTAGGGTTTGCAATATGTTCATGATTTGCTTATGGTGGGTGGCGTGAGTGACAGAAGCACAGACTCGAGTAAGTAGGTTGTTTGCGTATGGGATAAAGGGGACTTGATACTTTAATGTTGTGGTTGGGTTTTACCTTAATGATCTTTAGTAATTGCGGATGCTTGCTATAGTTCCAATCATAAGTGCATATGATCCAAGAAGAGAAAGTATGTTAGCTTATGCCTCTCCCTCAAATAGAATTGCAATAGTGATTGCCGATCTAGTAACATAGTCAATTGCTTAGGGACAATTTCACAACTCCTACCACCACTTCTCCACACTCGCTATATTTATTTTATTGCTTCTTTATCTAAACAGCCCCTAGTTTATATTTAAGTGTTCTTTATTATCTTGCAAACCTATCCAACAACACCAACAAAGTACTTCTAGTTTCATACTTGTTCTAGGTAAAGCAAACACTAAGGATGCGTAGAGTCGTATCAGTGGCAGATAGGGCTTGAGAGAATATTTGTTCTACCTTTAGCTCCTCGTTGGGTTCGACACTCTTACTTATCGAAAGAGGCTACAATTATCCCGTATACTTGCGGGTTATCAAGACCTTTTTCTGGCGCCGTTGCCGAGGAGTCATAGCGTGGGGTGAATATTCTCGTGTGTGCTTGTTTGCTTTATCACCAAGTAATTTTTATTTGTTGTTCTTAGTTGTTCTCTATCTTTAGTTATGGATATGGAACACGAAATACCAAAAAACTTAGGTATACTTGCTGCTCATGGATATGGGGAACCTCCTAAAACCCTCGATGCTCGCTATGTTCGAGATATTATGTACTACTTTGATAATCCTGAGAAAACCCCATTCAATTATGTTATGGGAGACACGTTGGATCAACATGAATACTTTAGGGATTATCGCTTGACACAAAAAGGGAAACTATTATGGGATCAAATTTCTATGTTGCGTTGGTATACCCGGGATCTATGCTTGAGATATGATATTACTTGTTGCTCTAGGATGAAGGCTCCACACCTTCCCTTTTCATGCAAATTTAATGATAATGAAACCTTAGCTTCTTATGCTAGAGGTATATATGATTACTATGATGTTGAACAAATTGAAGAATTTGTTGCTTTTAAGGCTACTTATGAAATTGAATCTTTGTTTGAAAAGTATGAAGCTTTAGATGATGATGTTTATAGGCCTGAAAATTATGCTATACTGAGATATTGCTATGAAAATTATGAATACAATTACAATATTAATGCATTTATTGAGAAAGTATCCGTTGTCCAAGAAGAGACTAATATTTTGCAGGAAGCTATGGAAGAAAAAATTGATGAAACTATGAGCTCATTGGATGAAAAAGATGATGAGGAGAGCGAAGAACAAAAGGAGGAAGAGCGGATTGATCACCCGCGCCCACCTTCTAATGAGATTAACTCTTCAACTCATACATTGTTTAATTCCCCTTCGTGCTTACCGAAGGATGATTGCTATGATGATTGCTATGATCCCTTGAATTTGTTTGAAATATCCCTTTTTGATGATGCTTGCTATGCTTGTGGCCAACATGCCAATATGAATTATGCTTATGGAGATGAACTTGCTATAGTTCCTTATATTAACCATGAATGTTGCTATTGCACCCACACATGATAGTCCTATTATCTTTTTGAATTCTCCCTACCACACTATATCGGAGAAGTTTGTGCTTAGTAAGGATTATATTGATGGGTTGCCTTTTACCATTGCACATGATGATTTTGATGAATGTAATATGCATGTGTTTGCTACACCTACTTGCAATTATTATGAGAGAGGAACTACATCTCCGCCTTTTTATGTTTTCAATATGATAAAATTGCAAGAATCTGCTTATACTATGCATTGGCCTTTACTATGTGTGCATGAATTGTTCCTTTATGACATGCCGATGCATAGGAAGAGAGATAGACTTCGTTGTTGCTTGATATATATTACTTTGTGCTCACTACTAAATTACAAATCATTGTTAATTAAAATTGGCTTTGATATACCTTGGGATCCGGGTGGATTCATTACTTGAGCACTATATGCCTAGCTTAATGGCTTTAAAGAAAGTGCTGCCAGGGAGACAACCCGACAGTTTTAGAGAGTTATTTATTTCTGTTGAGTTCTTTTATATAGTTTAAAAACAAAAAAAATAAAGACGGGAACCCAAAACTTTTCAAAAAGAAAAGTGAAAGTGAGAAAGACAAGCATTGATTGAAGTGGGAGCTAGCCTTGAACTTTGTTCATGCTCGCGGAAACTTTGTGAATCTTGATTACAGAAACTTTTCAACAAAAATAATCATCCCCTTTTGCAATTCCATTGTATTGTAAAAATAATGTGCTAAGGTTTGCCTTTAGGATGTTTACAATGCTTGTTGGTTTGTACGGTGCAGGACAGAAACTTTGGCTGTAGTGCGCGATTTTACATTTTTAACTGGAACATAAAATGGTTCTGATTCCTTTTGCACTGTCTTTCTGTACAACGTTTTTATTTTTCCTAATTTTGGTCGAAATTTTGGGATACCAAAAGTATGGTGAATGTTTAGATTGCTACAGGCTGTTCTGTTTTTGACAGATTCTGTTTTTGATGCATAGTTTGCTTGTTTTGATGAAACTATCAATTTATATCAGTGGATTAAGCCATGGAAAAGCTATATCACAGTAGACACAATGCGAAAACAAGATATGAATTGGTTTGCAACAATACTTAGAGTGGTAATTTGCTTTATTATACTAACGGATCTTATCGAGTTTTCTGTTGAAGTTTTGTGTGGATGAACTGTCTAATCGAGGAGGTCTCGATATGAGGAAAAGGAAGAGAGGCAAGAGCTCAAGCTTGGGGATGCCCAAGGTACCCCAAATAAATATTCAAGGATACTCAAGCGTCTAAGCTTGGGGATGCCCCGGAAGGCATCCCCTCTTTCTTCAACAAGTACCGGTATGTTTTCGTATTCGTTTCGTTCATGCGATATGTGCAAGTCTTGGAGCGTCTTTTGCATTTAGTTTTAATTTTTCTTTTATGCACCATGCTGGTATGAGATAGTCCTTGGTTTATTTATAGAATGCTCACTGCACTTCACTTATATCTTTTGAGTATGGCTTTATAGAATGCTTCATGTGCTTCACTTATATCATTTGAAGTTTGGATTGCCTGCTTCTCTTTACATAGAAAACCGCCATTTGTAGAATGCTCTTTTGCTTCACTTATATTTGTTAGAGCGTGGTCATATCTTTTGTAGAAAGAATTAAACTCTCTTGCTTCACTTATATCAATTTAGAGAGATGACAGGAATTGGTCATTCACATGGTTAGTCATAAAATCCTACATAAACTTATAGATCGCTGAATATGATATGTTTGATTCCTTGCAATAGTTTTGCGATATAAAGATGGTGATATTAGAGTCATGCTAGTGGGTGGTTGTGGATTGTAGAGACACTTGTGTTGAGGTTTGCAAGTCCCGTAGCATGCACATATGGTAACCGTTGTGTGACAAATTTGAAGCATGGGGTGTTTCTTTGATTGTCTTCCTTATGAGTGGCGGTCGGGGACGAGCGATGGTCTTTTCCTACCAATCTATCCCCCTAGGGGCATGCGTAGTAGTACTTTGCTTCGAGGGCTAATAAACTTTTGCAATAAGTATATGAGTTCTTTATGACTAATGTGAGTCCATGGATTATACGCACTTTTACCTTTCCATCATTGCTAGCCTCTTCGGTACCGTGCATTGCACTTTCTCACCTCGAGAGTTGGTGCAAACTTCGCCGGTGCATCCAAACCCCGTGATACGATACACTCTATCACACATAAGCCTCATTATATCTTCCTCAAAACAGCCATCATACCTACCTATCATGGCATTTCCATAGCCATTCCGAGATATATTGCCATGCAACTTCCATCATCATCATATACATGACTTGAGCATTTATTGTCATATTGCTTTACATGATCGTAAGATAGCTAGCATGATGTTTTCATTGCTTGTCCTTTTTTGATGTCATTGCTACGCTAGATCATTGCACATCCCGGTACACCACCGGCGGCATTCATATAGAGTCATATCTTTGTTCTAGTATCGAGTTGTAATATTGGGTTGTAAGTAAATAAAAGTGTGATGATCATCATTATAGAGCATTGCCCCATGAAAAAAAAGAAGAAAAAGGAAAAAAAAGGAAAGGCCAAAGAAGCCTAAATAAAAAAGGGGGCCAAAAAAGCCCACCCAAAAAGAAAAAAAAGAAAAAAAAGAAAAGAAAAGGGGCAATGTTACTATCCTTTTACCACACTTGTGCTTCAAAGTAGCACCATGTTCTTCATATAGAGAGTCTCTTATGTTGTCACTTTCATATACTAGTGGGAATTTTTCATTATAGAACTTGGCTTGTATATTCCAACGATGGGCTTCCTCAAATGCCCTAGGTCTTCATGAGCAAGCACGTTGGATGCACACCCACTTAGTTTTCAGTTTGAGCTTTCATACACTTATAGCTCTTAGTGCATCCGTTGCATGGCAATCCCTACTCCTCGCATTGACATCAATTAATGGGCATCTCCATAGCCCGTTGATTAGCCGCGTCGATGTGAGACTTTCTTCCCTTTTTGTCTTTTCCATATAAACCTCCACCATCATATTCTATTCCACCTATAGTGCTATATCCATGGCTTGCGCTCATGTATTGCGTGAGGGTTGAAAAAGTTAAAGCACGTTAAAAAGTATGAACCAATTGCTCGGCTTGCCATTGGGGTTGTGCATGATGGGAGCATTTTTGTGTGACGAAGATGAAGCATGACCAAACTATATGATTTTGTAGGGATAAGCTTGCTTTGGCCTTGTTGTTTTGAAAAGACATGATTGCTTTATTAGTATGCTCGAAGTATTATTGTTTTTAATGTCAAATTATAGACTATTGCTTTGAATCACTCGTGTCTTAATATTCATGCCATGATTAGACATATGATCAAGATTATGCTCGGTAGCATTCCACATAAAAATTTATCTTTTTATCATTTACCTACTCGAGGACGAGCAGGAATTAAGCTTGGGGATGTTGATACGTCTCCGTCGTATCTATAATTTTTGATTGTTCCATGCCAATATTATTCAACTTTCATATACTTTTGGCAACTTTTTATACTATTTTTGGGACTAACATATTGATCCAATGCCCAGTGCCAGTTCCTGTCTGTTGCATGTTTTATGTTTTGCAGAAACCCCATATCAAACGGAGTCCAAACAGGGTAAAAACAGACGAAGAATTATTTTGGAATATTTGTGATTTTTGGGAGGTAAAATCAACGCGAGACGTTGCCCGAGGTGGCCACGAGATAGGGGCACACGCCCACTCCAGGTGGGCGCCCCCACCCTCCTGGGCCCCTCGTAAGGCGGTTGATGCCCTTCTTTGGCCGCAAGAAAGCTAATTTTATGAGAAAAATCTGGGCGAAAGATTCACCCCAATCGGAGTTACACTAGTAGAAAAAGGGTCAAATGTGAAGCACATTAGTGCCAGTTTGAATTTAGAGCCGGCACTAATGTGTCCATTAGTGCCGGTTCCAACGGCTAGGCAGGCCGACATCATTAGTACCGGTTCGTGGGCAACAATTAGTACCGGTTCATGCCACGAACCGGTATTAATGATGCTGTGTCAGGCTATGGGTCCCACGAACACCTTTAGTACCGGTTCATGGCATGAATAGGTACTAGAGTTTCTTATTAAGCTGATTTTTAGTCCCACCTCGCTAGGAGAGAGGCAGTAGGAGCGATTTATAAGTCGTGAGTGCAGAGACGATGAAGGAGAGGCATAGTGCTCACCTGCAGGTTGCTTAGCTTTAAGCCTTTCGGAATAGAATAGATTGCACGGAGCTATGTGCAGTGTAGTCTACCCTATTCCGAAAGGATTGAAGCTAATTAACGAGCATTGCACCTTTTTTTTATTTTTAATAACTTATTAGAACTCCGGACTTCTTGTGTTACGGCAAAAACTGGATGCACTTTGTGTATAAACTGGACAATCTCTTTCGAAGTATCAGGGCCGGTTTCGGACGAAAACTCATCTGTTACACCGGCAGTTCATTTTTTAGACTTATTACAACTTAAGACTTTTTTGCGTTCAGTACGCACCATTCTAAGCCACGTCATCAATTTTCAACCCTTTCTGGCATCATTTGCTCCCCTAGCACAAACCGGTACTAAAGAGGTTGTGGCAGGGCTATTTTTAGTCCCACCTCGCTCCCCTAGCAAGATTTTGACCACCTTAAATATAATACTTCTCAAACTATCACAAGCATTTGGTCTTCATTGAACTCTATGTGTAGGATCTGTGGCTGCAATAGGAGTCTTCGCCGGTTCTTAAATCGGTTGTAGATTCCTATTGACAATTTAGATTCTACACAAAAAGATCATTAATGATCAATATATTTTTTATATACTTCGCTGTAGCAGTACCGCGTTTTGGCTGAAAGGCGGTACTGATCAATGTATTTTTTCTGTGTTCATATGCACAATTTAAATATGTTACTTCTCAAACTATCACAAGCATTTGGTCTTCCAACACGTTCTGACATCATTTGCCGTTTTTCAGTCACCGATTTGTTTAGATCAGAGCTAAATGACCGTGAAAATGAAAATCACTACAAAACAAACTCTGAAAATATTGAAGGTATCATCGTTTCACCCGCATATCATGTGCGAAAGAGTAGAGAGGGTCACGGCAAAAAAGAAAAAACTATATAAAAAAATTACTAAAAAATAAATAGAAGAAAACAAATAAAGCAGAAAAGAAAAAAAACAAAGAAACTAAATACAACAAAAAAACTACTCAGAAATAATAGAAGAAAACAAATAAAGCAGAAAAGAAAAAACTATATAAAAAATTACTCAAAAATAAATACAAGAAAATAAATAATGCAGAAAAGAAAAAAATTATATAAAGCCAAAATATTCACAAAAAAACTAAATACAGCAAAAAAAACTACTCAGAAATAAATAGAAGAAAACAAATAAAGCAGAAAAGAAAAAAACTATATAAAAAATTACTCAAAAATAAATACAAGAAAATAAATAATGCAGAAAAGAAAAAAATTATATAAAGCAAAAATATTCACAAAGAAACTAAATACAGCAAAAAAAACTACTCAGAAATAAATAGAAGAAAACAAATAAAGCAGAAAAGAAAAAACTATATAAAAAATTACTCAAAAATAAATACAAGAAAATAAATAATGCAGAAAAGAAAAAAATTATATAAAGCCAAAATATTCACAAAGAGAAAAAATATAAAAAGAAAATGTTGGGGCGCTGCCCGGTGGGTCTGCCAGACCTAGGGTGTGCAAATTCAGGCCCATAAGGGCCAGCAGGCTCACAGGGCAGCGTGCCAGAGTTAGGCCCAGAAGCCTGCTATATAGAGGAGTTCGAAAGGGCAGCCGCGGCTGGGTTTATAAATTAGTGCGGCTGCCCTTCGATCGGCGAGGTGGCACTAAAAATAGCGCATCGCGGGTGGCAGCGCACGGCCTTTAGTACCGGTTGGTGGCTCCAACCGGTACTAATGGTTGTCCTTTAGTACCGGTTGGAGCCACCAACCGGTACTAAAGGCCCTCGTTTCCCGCCGCTTGGCCTAGCCAAAATTGGCCTTTAGTACCGATTGGTGGCTCCAACCCGGTACTAAAGGCCCCTTCTATATATATGGCACTTACGAAAATTCAGTTGCATCGACCACTTCTTCTCCACTTCTCACACGACATCTACCGCGCCGCCGCCGCCGCGCCGTCGCCCCCGCCGCGCGCCGTCGTCGTCGTCCCCGCCGCCCCCGCCGCCCGTCGTCGCCATCC
>NC_041387.1:649770497-649776667 GCF_002162155.2 Triticum dicoccoides
CGCCATCCCCGTCGTCGCCGTCTCGCGCCGCCGCCCCGTACTACGTCGCCGTCTCGATCGCCCTCGGCCCGCCGCCCGTCATCGCGCCGTCCTCGTCGCCGCCCGTACGCCGCCGCACCCCGGCCCACTCGTACCCACACACACACATACTACACACACACACACACACTACACACACATGTACGCACACAGTACTACACACACACATATTTTTTTACTTATTTTCTATTTTCTATTGTTTAGATTAATGTTATATGAATTTCGTAGATAAGAATGTTAGAATGTTAATGTTAGATGAATTAGAACTAGTTTTTTTAGTAAGAAAATTTAGCTATATGAGGTTATTTGAACTACTTGAATTAATATAACTAGTTTATTTTTCGTAAATGCTTAGTTGAACTAGTTGAATTAATAGAACTAGTTTATTTTTAGTAAGAAAATTTAGGCATATGAGATTATTTGAACTAGTTGAATTAATAGAACTAGTTTATTTTTAGTAAGAAAATTTAGGTATATGAGATTATTTGAACTAGTTGAATTAATATAACTAGTTTATTTTAGTAAGAAAAAATTTAGGTATATGAGATTATTTGAACTAGTTGAATTAATAGAACTAGTTTATTTTTAGTAAGAAAATTTAGGTATATGAGATTATTTGAACTAGTTGAATTAATAGAACTAGTTTATTTTTAGTAAGAAAATTTAGGTATATGAGATTATTTGAACTAGTTGAATTAATAGAACTAGTTTATTTTTAGTAAATGCTTAGTTGAATTAGTTGAATTAGTTGAATTAATTGAATTAATTGAATTAGTAAGTGTTTAATGTTTCGCCTATATGAACATATATAAGAAATGTCGTCTGACGATGGGAAAAATTTCATTATGTGCGAATACTGTGAAGACCAGCGCGGCCTGTGCGACAGAAATTTGCTTGTTGATGATAGGTGATTCAGCATCAAGCTGGATAAGACCTTCGAATTCGATACAGTAAGTCACAATAACAAGTCTATTTTCGTAATTAAGCATGACTTATATATGCTTCATTTGCCTGATTTATAATTTTTAATTTTCACTATTCTACTAGCGCATCCCCTGCCATGCAAGAATTTTTGTCTTGGATAAGATAGGTTTCAATGGTATGGAAACTATGGAGGTAAAGAGAGTTTACCTAAAAACTGAGCATGGTTATACTTTCAACGTCAAAGTATACAATGCAAAGACATACACCTATTTTGAATGCAAAACTTGGCAAGCACTATGCAAGGCTTATGCATTTGAGCCTGATATGGTTATCACCTTTGATATTCGTCCGGAAGATGATATTGAAGGTAATAGAGACATATGGGTCGATGTGCAGACGCCTCCAGTTCTACCATTATGTGAGTTATTCTCAACTATATTTTTGTCTTTGATATTGTTTATTAAAAAATAATTGACAACTAATTTCTATTGACAACTTATTTCCATTCAAGCAAACATGTCCGGCCCTTGGTAGACAGGACCTACTACTGTCCCGGAGCTGAACTAAACTGTGTGGAGATAAGTCATTATGTTTCATGGCTTGAGGATCTTCATACTGTCAAGACAAATTTTCTCCTGGACTTAGAAATGTTAGTACTCAAAATGTGCGACCAATAGTGATCGTATTGAACTACTGTCACATCTATTTAGGAATGATGGTAAGATTTTTACTATTTGTCCTCAGTGCATCTTTTGCATACATAATTTTTTTGCTAAACTTTCATTGCTAAGTATATTAATTAATTAAGTACTATACGATGTCTTCAACAGGGACTCCTGATGACAGTTGTGCCTCAGGGGATCGAGACTAAAGGTCGCATGTCAATTGTTAGCTTACGGCCAAGATATCCTACATTGCACATGAGTGCATTCAGGATTTCTAGAAGCGATGAATGCTTAATAGTGAAAGATTGAAGGAAAATTGTTAACGATCGCAGAGAAGTACTAGGGGGCAGCAATGAGAAGGGCAGCCCACGATTAGGAAACAGGTTCATCTGCATGCTCCAGTATGATGAATCAGGAGAGCTATACATGTTCTATGCTATTTTACCTGAGAGAGAGCAGCTGGAGTGATTTAGCTAGTTCATGCTCTTAGTACTTGTCCTTTCATTTCCGTGTTCTTCGTTCTGAACTTAATCTCCAAGAGTGATTTGCTTTTGTGGTGTTGTATATGAACGCTTATAATATCATGACAATAATGTTGAACTCGATGATATTTTTTCTTCTGGTACAAGTGAATGTTTCTTCTTTAAGCTAGTGTTGGTGGTGATTACATAGCGGTAATGACTATGATGATTAATTAAATAGTAATAATGACGACTACGATGATTTTTAGCTAGCGAGCTAGAGTATATATGCCATATCCATATATATTATACTTGATCACCGAATTAGGTGATCAAGTATAATATGGATATGGATTTAACAACTCATTATAATGTAAAACAATCACTAAATTAAATTGAAAACACAAAATTAAAGGAAAAATTTAAAAAAACCAAACATTTAGTACCGGTTGGTATTACCAACCGGTACTAAAGCCCTACGCGTACCCGGGCCTGGCTCGTGCCACGTGTTTGCACTTTAGCGCCGGTTCGTGACGAACCAGTACTAAAGGGGGGGGGCTTTAGTCCCCACCCTTTAGTGCCGGTTGGCGAACCGGCACTAAAGGCCGTCACGAACCGGCACTAAAGGTCGGTTCTGCACTAGTGTTACGGATCTCCGGATATAAAAGAAACGGTGAAGGGGAAGGATCTGGGAACACAAAAATAGAGAGAGACAGAGAGATAGATCCAATCTCGGAGGGGCTCTCGCCCCTCCCACACCATGGGAGCCAAGGACCAGAGGGGAAACCCTTCTCCCATCTAGGGAGGAGGTCAAAGAAGAAGAAGAAGGGGGGCCCTCTTCCCCTTGCTTCCGGTGGCGCCGGAACGCCGCCGGGGGCCATCATCATCACCGCGATCTACACCAACACCTCCGCCTTCTTCACCAACATCTCCATCACCTTCCCCCATCTATATTCAGCGGTCCACTCTCCCGCAACCCGCTGTACCCTCTACTTGAACATGGTGCTTTATACTTCATATTATTATCCAATGATGTGTTGCCATCCTATGACGTCTGAGTAGATTTTCATTGTCCTATCGGTGATTGATGAATTGTTATGATTGGTTTGAGTTGCATGTTTTATTATTGGTGTTGTCCTATGGTGCTCTCCGTGTCGCGCAAGCGTGAGGGATCCCCGCTGTAGGGTTTGTAATATGTTCATGATTTGCTTATGGTGGGTGGCGTGAGTGACAGAAGTACAAACCCGAGTAAGTAGGTTGTTTGCGTATGGCATAAAGGGGACTTGATACTTTAATGCTATGGTTGGGTTTTACCTTAATGATCTTTAATAGTTGCGGATGCTTGCTAGAGTTCCAATCATAAGTGCATATGATCCAAGAAGAGAAAGTATGTTAGCTTATGCCTCTCCCTCAAATAGAATTGCAATAGTGATTACCGGTCTAGTAACGTAGTCAATTGCTTAGGGACAATTTCACAACTCCTACCACCACTTTTGCATACTCGCTATATTTACTTTATTGCTTCTTTATCTAAACAGCCCCTAGTTTATATTTACGTGTTCTTTATTATCTTGCAAACCTATCCAACAACACCAACAAAGTACTTCTAGTTTCATACTTGTTCTAGGTAAAGCGAACACTAAGTGTGCGTAGAGTCGTATCAGTGGCAGATAGGGCTTGAGAGAATATTTGTTCTACCTTTAGCTCCTCGTTGGGTTCGACACTCTTACTTATCGAAAAAGGCTACAATTATCCCGTATACTTGCGGGTTATCAGTATTATGCAAGTCGCGGCCCGAACCTGGGTAAATCCCCTGTGTCCACTGAATTGGCCTCCCGATCCTGCTCTCCTCTCAACCCCGCGCCCCGCAACCGTAGTAGGGATCTCATTTTGGTCCCATAGGTGTCGTATCCCACCGACACCTGGGTATTCTATTTCTGCTGGCATGGTCTGTCGTCTTCGTCGCTCTCTCTATGGCCTTAAGCAAGCCCCTCATGCCTGGTTTGAGCGTTTTGCCTCTGTGGTGACTGCCGCTGGTTTTTCAGTGAGTGATCATGATCCAGTGTTATTTGTCTACATTTCCGCTCGTGGTCGGACTCTTCTTCTTCTCTATGTTGATGACATGATCATCACTAGCGACGACCATGAGTATATTGCCTTTGTGAAGGCCCGTCTTAGTGAGCAGTTTCTGATGTCTGACCTTGGCCCTCTTCGCTACTTTCTTGGGATCGAAGTCTCTTCTACCTCTGATGACTTTTTCATTTTCCAGGAAAAGTATATCCAGGATCTTCTTGCTCGTGCTGATCTCACTGATGAGCGCACTGTTGAGACTCCCATGGAGCTCAACGTTCACCTCCGTGATACTGATGGTGACCCCTTGTCTGATCCGACGCGTTATCGTCATCTTGTTGGGAGTCTTGTCTATCTAGTTGTCACCCGGCTGGATATATCTTATCCGGTCCATATTCTGAGTCAGTTTGTCTCTGCTCCCACTTTGGTTCACTACAGTCACCTCCTTCGTGTTCTCTGATATCTTCAAGGCACAATCTCTCATCGTCTGTTCTTTCCTCGCTCCGGTTCATTATAGCTTCAGGCCTATTCGGATGCTACGTGGGCTAGTGATCCCTCGGATCGCCGTTCACTTTCTGCTTACTGTGTTTTTCTTGGTGGTTCACTCATTGCCTGGAAGACGAAGAAACAGACTGCAGTTTCTCGTTCGAGTGCAGAGGCTGAGCTGCGAGCTTTGGCTCTTTTGACGGCAGAGGTGACTTGGTTATGGTGGTTGCTTCAGGATTTTGGTGTTTCTGTCACTACACCTACTCTTCTACTGTCTGACAGTACATGTGCTATTAGCATTGCGCGTGACCCTGTGAAGTATGAGCTCACCAAGCATATTGGTGTTGATACTTTTTATGTGCGCGCTGGTGTGCAAGATCGGGTTATTGCTCTTCATTATGTGCCTTCCGAGTTACAGTTGGCGGATTTCTTTACAAAGGCCCAAACTAGAGCACAACATGGCTTCTATCTTTCCAAACTCAGTGTTGTTTATCCACCATGAGTTTGGGGGGGAGGTGTGTGTTAGAGTTATATTTATATAGCCATGTAGCCTTTTATTTTTACCTCATTGTATAAGGGGCTTTCTGCATATTACCTGCAACTGTACATGTATATATATTGGCCTATGGCTACATGGAAATACAAGTTGCATATTTCCTAACAGCACCAACCCTCACCCGGTGGTTGCCATTTTTCGGTGCATGCACAGCTTCATGTATGGTTCCCCACTCCTCCTGTAGATGCACAACTCGGGTAGCAATATTTCTTGGGTCTTCCAGCTTATGGGTTTCACGGGAGTTGTTCCTTGATAGCCAGAGCTCGTAACAGCTTCTAACCACCAGTGCCTTCTCCTCTTCCCCTGCGCCATCCATCCAGCCTAGCAACTCTGAAACCATTTGCATGTGGGATTGCACACTTTCGTCAGGTAGGAAGAATGAAGCACCGGCCTGCAGCTCACGCTGTTTCTTCCAAAAGCACAGTGCGTGAGGGCACCTCCAAAAAAACGGCGCAGTACTGATTCATCTCTCCCACGCCCGACTCAGAACACTCCTTTCTAATATTTCTATGTTCCAGTTCTTGTCCTACAGCAAGCCCGCTCCTAGGCAACCTCCACATATGAATCTTTGCTTTGCCGGCAGAAATCACATATTTGACCTGAGGCAGAAATCAATTCACAAACTGACCTGCTTTCAATAAAATTTCACTCTGCTGACCCTTCGGTGTGACGCCCGACAGCTGGGCGTCGCACCCTACTGTGCAGCGCCCATCACTTAGGCGTTGCACTTGCTGCCAGCGTGGCAGCCCTGGTCCAGATGCGGCCCCACACGCACCTGTGCAGCGCCTAAGTCTTAGGCGCCACACGTGTAATGTGCAGCGCCTAGCTCGTGGGCGCTGCACAGTCTGTGTTCCACTTGGGCTGGCCCCACCCTCTCTCCCCTCCCACCCCCACCCCACACACCCCCACCCCACCCAAACCCTAAGGCTTGCGGCCCTCCTCTCTTCCCCTCTCCCCCCTCTCAAATCC
>NC_041387.1:649777810-649780273 GCF_002162155.2 Triticum dicoccoides
GAGTATTTGGCCGTGCATTTTGGGCCTTTGAGCAATGCGTGAGGGCTTTTGAGCATTGTCGGCCCGTCATCGCCATTGATGGCACGTTCTTGACCGGACAATACAAGGGCACTTTATTGGTTGCAATAGCAAGTGATGCCAATAACCGGGTGTTGCCTTTGGCTTTCGCTTTGGTTGAGGTGGAGAACAATGATAACTGGGAGTGGTTCTTGCGTCAACTGAGAACAAGGGTATTACCGGCTGAAAGGGAAATTTGTGTCATATCGGATCGCCATGCTGGAATTCTAAATGCGGTGGTGATTGACATTCCCGGACATAGAAAGTTGCATCATCGATGGTGCATGAGGCACTTTTGTGCAAACTTCTATAGGGCATGTGGTATCAAGGAGTTGGCCGATGATCTTCAGGATTGTTGTCTCGCTTTCACCAACAAGAGGTTTTCCACATTGTTCAATGCATTGCTCAGACACAAGAAACTTGACCCCGGCGGTCAGGAGTTTCTCAATAAGAACATTGCCGAAAGGAATATGTGGGCACGTGCTTTCGATGAAGATGGCCGGAGGTACGGTCAAATGACAAGCAATATGGCAGAATGCTTCAATAAGGTGCTCAAGGGTGTACGTGCATTACCCGTGACGGCAATAGTTCAATACACATTTGACAAGATGAATGAATACTTTTTGAAGCACTCAATGGAGACTGATAAGCAGATTGCTGGTGAGAACAAGGATAAGCACAAGTACAATTTCCCACCAAAGGTTGAAGAATGGTTGGAATTTCAATCACGAAAGGCAGACTCCGAAGAAGCTGTTCTATATGACGACAACGAGTGGAAGTATGAGGTGAAAGAGCCCAGAGGAACCACAAATGATGGTCGCCAGCATGGAGGCCGGGCTTTCAAGGTCTCCCTAACACGGTGCGATTGCAGCTGCATGAGGCCGTCTTTGCTTCATCTCCCATGCTCGCACTTGTTAAATGCATCCCGAGTTAGGAATGTGGACGTCAATCACCCTCTAACCGTGAGGGAGTCCGAGTTCTCAATCATGACGGTAAAGAAGACATGGACTCCACGGTTCCAGCCATACTTGGACCAATCACAATGGCCGGAGTATCATGGAGTTCAACTATGGCCGGACCCGGAATTGAAGGTCGTTAGCCGGGGAAGACGTAAGACTAAGCGTCTTAGAGGTGACATGGACGGATGGGGCCGTGGTGGCGGTGGAGAATACGGCACCGGCCAATTCCAAGAGCCTCGTGAGGAATCCCGTTGTGGGGGCTGCAGTAATGGGGGACACAACACAAGAACTTGTCCCAAACCAAGAAAGAGATCAAAGAAAAATGGTTCAAGCACAAGCCAAGCAAATGATAGCCAACCAAGTGAACCAAGGGGTAGCCAACCAAGTCAAACAAGTGGTGGAGTGCCAAACCACTCAAATAAAACAAGTCAACGAGGAACTAGGCAACAAAGAGGGAGTCAACTTGGTCTTAGAAGAGGTCGTGGTGGTGGTAGTGGCCGTGGTGAAGGTCTTGGCCGTGGTGATGGTTCTGGCCGTGGTGATGGTCTTGGCCGTGGTGATGGTCTTGGCCGTGGTGGTGGTAGAGGTCATGGTGATGGTCTTGGCCGTGGTGCTGGTAGAGGCCGTGGTGGTGGTGGTGGTAGAGGCCGTGGTGGTGGTGGTAGAGGCCGCGGTGGTGGTGATGTAGGCCGTGGTGCTGGTGGAGGCCGTGGTGGTGATCTTGGCCTTGGAGGCGGCCGTAGTGGAGGAATGTTCTCATGGCTCAATGGACCATTGCCGTATGTGTCTTACTATGATCTTGTTCTTTTGGCTCAATGCTTGTGTTGTCATTTTGTATTGTGTGACTAACTATTATATTGCCATTTTCGTAGGTATGGAAACAATGAAGGGGGTGGAGGACACGGAGGGGGAAGGTGAGACCCCCTGGTGGTGCGAGGAGGGAGAAGAATAAGAAGAAGAAGAGAGGAAGAAGAAGAAACTACATGGAGACCCTATGTGTGTATGACTATGTGTGTATGACTATGTGAGGGGACTAATATTTCCGTCTATGATTATGTGAGACCCTATGTGATTTGGACAAGT
Source organism: Triticum dicoccoides (assembly GCF_002162155.2). NCBI lineage: Eukaryota > Viridiplantae > Streptophyta > Magnoliopsida > Poales > Poaceae > Triticum > Triticum dicoccoides. Next base: position 649,779,910 of record NC_041387.1, read on the forward strand.
ATATGTTCTATGTGTGTATGAGTATGTGATTTGGACTAGTATTTCTGTGTTTTGGATGTGATTATGTGGCATCTTTATGAATCACAAAACAAAAAAAACAGTAGGTATTTGAAAACATCAGTTAGTGCAGTGCCGAAGGGCAAGGCGCTGCACTGTGTAGTGTGGCGCCCAACGGGTAGGCGCTGCACACTGACTTAGCAGTTTTTGTGGTGGAAAAGCTACTGGAACGCTCCTGGTGCTCTCTGGACTGGCATGTCCAGCTGTGCAGCGCCTAAGGTCAAGGCGCCACACTACACAATGCAGCGCCTTGCCCTTAGGCGCTGCACACATGGACATGCCAGTCCAGAGAGCATCAAGACCATTC
>NC_041387.1:649780573-649810246 GCF_002162155.2 Triticum dicoccoides
TCAAGACCATTCCAGTAGGTTTTGCACCCCCAAAAACTGCTAAGTCCGTGTGCAGCGCCGTAGGTCAGGGCGCCACACTACACAGTGCAGCGCCTCGTCCTTAGGCGCTGCTCTGTTAGGTGCAGCGCCTAGCCTTTGGGCGCTGCATACTGACTTAGCAGTTTTTGGGGTGGTAAAGCTACTGGAACGCTCCTGGTGCTCTCTGGACTGGCATGTCCAGGTGTGCAGCGCCTAAGGGCAAGGCGCTGCACTGTGTAGTGTGGCGCCTTTCCCTTGGGCGCTGCACATCTGGACATTTATTAGGCTGCACCAGCTCCCTCCCACCCATCCTCACCCCACACACCCCCACCCTCAACACAAACCCGAAGCTCAGTGCCTCCCCTCTGCCCTCCTCTCTCCCCCTCTCAAATCCTTCTCAGATCCGGAGTATTTGACCGTGGATTTTGAAGCCAATCCCCTCCCTTAAGGTAATCTCCTTCGATCCCCTCGTTTTCATCCATAGGAATTGTCACATTTGCTCAGATCTTGCTAGTGTGAGGGAAACCCTAGTTTTTGATAGGATTTGGAAATTTTTGTTTCTTTGCTAATTTGGTATGGTTAGGCTTTCATAGTATGCTAGGGTTAGGGTTATGTGTGTTTGATGTTGGTGTTAGGGTTATGTTGGTCTTAGGGTTGTGTTCATTGTTAAGTGGGGCTTAGGGTTGACCAATAATTTTCTGTTTTGTAGGCATGGCTTCATCCGGTTCCATGACGAGGCCACCGTGTGCTAACCAAGAAGACATGCCGAACAAGTGGGAGGACGCATCTTTGGACAAGGTGAAGGAGAAAGATGTCAACATCCCGCAATGTTGGTGTGCAGATGTTTGCAAGGTGAAGGTGTCCATCGACCGAAAGAAAGCATGGACGGAAGGGCGGAGATATTTTGTATGCCCGAACTATGCTTATGATCGTGCACTTCCAACTAACGCCGATGACCAACCACCGGTAAGCTCGAGAAGTAAAATGTTACTCTGAAATGTGTGTCAACACTAACAACAAATTTTTATGCAGTCACCGCCTCCTCTATGCAAGTACTTCACATGGATAGATCTTGAAGTGCCAGAAGATGTGAAAGAGGACCAATACGCAGATTGTCTTAGGCGGCAACGGAGGTTCGAAGAATCGTTTCGAAGGGGCTTGGAGGAAGAGCGTCGTCAGAAGGAGAGGATGGAGCGGAAGAAACGAGAGGAGGAGAGGGCACGCCAAGCGAAACTTGCTCGTGAGGAGGAGAGGGCAAGAAAGCTTGCAAAGGCTCGCGAGGCGCAAGAGGAGGACTCGGCACGTGACAAGAAGGGGAAATGGCATCGCTCTACTTAGTAGGGACTTCGCTTCGGTGCACTCCTCGTCAACTATCTTCTAATGAATGTGTTGTGAAGTTGTGAGGGCATGTGAGATGTTGGTGAACTATCTTCTAGGGCAAGCTGCCATTTGTCATTTGTAATGAATGTGTCGTGAACCATGTCGTACTAATGTTTGAATTATCTTAAGTTATGAACATCGTCGGCATAAAATTTGTGTTTGTTCATATTGCTGTGATGCTGCAGTCATTGTAAGTATTATGGATGTAGTGGGAGTAGCCATGGGAGTAACTGTTGGCTTTCTGGATAGACATGGCAGTAGTGCAGCGCCTAAGGGTAGGGCGCTGCACTGTACAGTGCAGCGCCTAACTGTTGGGCGCCACACAGTATAGTGCAGCGCCTAAATGTTGGGCGCTGCAGTGTTGCTGTAAGCAAAACTGCAGAAACAGATGCCATTTTGGGTGGGGTGCAGCATCACTCAAATAACTAAAACATCAATAAAAGTACTATAAACTGGACATGCTAAGCAAAGAGAACTAATAACTTGAACATCACATCATTTAAGACAATTCAAGTTTGCTTCAAGTTTGCAAACACAAATACCATAACATAACCTCACAAGTTAATCAACCTCACAATTTCACAAGTTCATCATATAACATAACCTCACAAGTTCATCAACCTAACACAAAGCACTAATGCCTTCCACGCGTGTTCCTGGTGCCACGCCTGCAGGTAATCTTCTTCTTTTTAGGAGCACGAGGCTCCTCTTCGTGCACTTCCTCCTCCGCCTGCGGCTCCGCCTCCGCCTCCTCCTCCGCCTCATCATCCAATCTAGCCATCCACGAGGTCCCTACGACCACCTTTGGGTTGCCTCTGTTGTCATAGTCGTTGGGCGTGTACCGGCGTCTGGGCTGCCTAGGCTTGAACACATATGCGGACCGAGCTTGAGCGTCCGCCAAAGTCATGTCATCATCAAGCTCATCGCCCTATCACACAACGAAACAATATGGTGAAGGCCGATGTCGTAATCAAGTGAGAATCACATCTAAATGATTAGTCATACCTCTTGGGTGATCCCACCCTCATCATCCACATAAGCATATGAGGAACTCACATCGTCCCCCTCATGGTGAGGTGCGGGGTCTGATGGTGTACCAGACCTAGAGGCAGATGGTTCATCATATTCAGGATCACGGCAACCGAGAAGGTTCGATAACCACCTTAACTTCTTGGCCTGACGCTGTAACATGAACAAGTGTGTAAGATATCAAACTTCGCAACATAGACTGGCTCTCATAGTGAATGCGATATGTACCTTGAGGAATGCTCGTAGTGAACCATCATCATTGCCAGTTCCAACCCGTGTCTTCTCCAGAATAGACTGGCTCTCATCAGCTGCTTTCTTGATCTCGGTGCGCTGCGGATGAGAAAAAAATGAATGCGTTAGCCATTCAAACATGTGTAATACGGTCAACAGGAAAGTAAAGAGGGGAACACTTTACCACATAGTTAATCACCGGAACAGCAGGCACTCCTTGCCCTAGCCTGACATCTCTGTTGTACTTCCCCTTTGCTAGATCCTCAAAGTTTACGGGTTCTTCAAGAATATCCTCATTATATGCCGGCGGGCATATCTCAACTCGAGTAGTTCCAATAAACCATCGTACGTAGTTATCAAAAGCAAGTGAGTTGTGCTCACGAAGCGGGGCGCGTGCAGTGCTACGAGCTTGCTCCACACAAAGCTGGAAGCGGGTAACATACGCAGAATGATGCTTGGCCCAGTCCTTTATCTTCCGTTGCCTTCTCCTGTCCAACCTGCGTGGTATAAAACCAAACATTAGCACAATCAAAAGGAGTCCCGATGATTAGACAATACGCACACATGCTCTCTTACCTATGAAGTGCTTTATCCGTGTCCACCCAATTCGGCGGGTGAGGCTGGAAAAGACCAAACTGACGATACACGCGATGCGGCAAATGAAACTCAACCGCCCAGTTGCATATCAATGGGCACCGCATAAGCCAGAGATCCTTATCCCGCAAGCACATCGGGTTGAGGCGGAAGTCCGCGGTGTACCCCGAGCTCTCACCCGCGCCATATGGCTGCCATTCCACCTATGAAACAGGGCAACAATGCAAATTTGATAACTATTTTTCAAGCAAGCATGAGAAAGGACTAAAGTAATGACCTTCTTACCTGCTCAGGCGTAATCGTGTCCAACTCGGCAATGTACTTTTGGTACATGAGATTGACATCGTTCGTCATCTCGGAAACGATATCCCACTTGTAAGCCCACGTGGGGCGCCGTAATTCGTCATGTTCATCTGCATACCAAGGATCAAACATGACGCTCTTCGGGCGTCCAACAGGAAGACGCTCCCAGCTCCATACAGAAAGTAGAAGCAGATTACCACCAATGCCTGCACTAGGTGTGATCCTGCAACACGCATCATCCAGCTACATATGAAAGAAAAACAATGTTAACTTGACAGCAAGCTTGCATTGCTAATGAATAAATGAGTTGATCACAAAACAGACCAACTACCTGTCGGTACAAGTAGGCAAGAGTCGCTGAACCCTAACTCCATTTGCTATCGAAGACGGTCAACGCCTTCAGCCACATCCATGGAGCGTTCTTGCCAGTGGAGTCAGGAAACAAAGTCCTCGACACAATGTACCACATATACACACGAGCATGTGTCTGGATCACATCATCAGTTGCATCCGGAGGGCACGTCGCAAAGTTATTTTGAATCCACGTGAAAGCAGCTCCAGCTGCCTTCCTTTCCCTCTTCTTCTTCTCTTCTCCCTCCTCTACATCATCCTCAGCCTCGGTAGGAGCCATACCGATAAGAGCAATCATCTGCTCGCGCCACCCATCAGAATCGGTGCTCATACATAGAGGCCTCCCGTCGATAGCAAGACCGGTGATCAACGAGACATCCTCGAGCGTCACGGTCATCTCCCCGGTCCGAAGATGGAAACTGTGGGTCTCTGGCCTCCACCGATCAACAAGAGCGGACACCAGTGGAGCGTTCAGATTCGGCGTGGACCGGCTGACCAACAGAATCCACGGGAGTAGTCCTGCCTGCTTGATGTACGGTGTGTACCGCTCATCGTAAGGCATGGCAGGACCAGAGACCCCGTGATACCGAATCTTCAGAGGTTCAAGCTTCTGCAAAAAACAAGTAATGACAAATCTTAGGGCATGTAAATTTCAACTGAAGGCAAATTTGCAAAAGATTTAGAGTACTCATTATTACCTTATCCTTCTCGCGCATCATGTAGGACCGGTGTTGCACGTCGTAGACATCGTCCAGAAGCCAAACCATCCTTACAATTTCAAACAATAAACATACATGAGTTCATCTAAAATATCGGAAAACACTCAACATTTCATATGTGTTCATCTAAACATCTCATATGTATTCATCTACAAGAATCTCAACATCTCCTTCTCACACAATGAATAAATAATTGTAAATTCTCATATATATCTCGTATGACATATGTGTTCAAATAAATCAACATCTCGTATTTCAAATAAACTCAACATCTAATATATATCTAAAAAAACTCAACATCTCACATATATCTACAAAACTCAACATCTCATAATTATCTACAAAACTAGGCATCTCATATATATCTAAAAAAATAAACAATCTAGGTTTCACTAACAAGAATCATATACTACCGGATATGACTACACATCCTCCATCACAACACACAATCTTGGACAAACAAAGATCCAAACCAAGCAAAACTAAGTTTCCACCTAATCTTGGGCAAATCCCTAAAATTGCAACGATTTTACGGAGGAAAAGAAAGGGAACGAAAGAGTTTACGTACTAGGAAGAATTGGAGATCGAATGCAGGCCTCAAAACTTCAGATCTGAGAGGGGGTGTGGGGGGATCCGAAGGGGGCGCCGCCGCCGGTCTCTGTACAGAAGAGAGCAACTTCTCAGAGGTGGAAGAACTGCCTGGGAGGGGCTGGCCCGATGCGGCCTAAGTCAACGTGCAGCGCCTAAGACACGGGCGCTGCAATATACACAGTGCGGCGCCTAAGCCTTAGGCGCTGCACTGCTGTCTGTGGGGCCGCAACTGGACCAGGGCTGCCACGCTGGCAGGAGGTGCAACGCCTAAGGCAGAGGCGCTGCATAGTAGTGTGCGGCGCCCAGCTGTCGGGTGCCACACTAAAGGGTCAGCAGAGTGAATTTTTTTGAAAGCAGGTCAGTTTGTGAATTGATTTAGGCCTCAGGTCAAATATGTGAAATTTCCCTGCTTTGCCAGTAAAATCAGCTCGCCACAGACCAAGCCAGCTCCTGTGTGTTGCGGCTACTAGTAGTAGCAAGCAGATGCAAGTTTTTTACGGCAAACAAGGAAGGGAGATGATTAAGGAATAACACAAACATGATTCATTCACATTCCTAATTAATTAAGTAGTACTACGAAATAAGTGGAAACTACCCAACAGTTTGTTGGGAAACGTAAGAAGTCGTCTTTCTCTCGCCTCCCTCTCCTCCTTGAAATCAGGCCCTCCCAACGCATCCCCCGTGTAATTGCTTGCGAGCATATCTCTCCGCCTCCTCCCTTCCCTTCCCTTCCATCCATTGGCCGCAGCCTCTTCACGCGGATCACCCTCCCGTCTGAGGTCTCTCCACGTACCCGCTCGCTCCATCTTCTCTATCTCACACTATAAAATCTGCTGCCAGCCATTTGCTCGCGCTCCCTACCCACATGTTGCTCCTCCTCTGTCTCTCTGTCGACTAACCGCCACCACCTCCTTCCTCCTAGAGGCAACACACGAACAATGCATCCACCGACCGGCGGGCCGACCACCAAGGGTTATGCCACATCATTCTGGTGCGATGTCAGGCTTGTTGTTTGGTCCGCCTCTCTCTCTCTCTCTCTCTCTCTCTCTCTCTCTCTCTCTCTCTCTCTCTCTTTGAAATAAACACAACACTTTTTCTCCATCTAGCCTTCCTTAAAGAAATCTTGGCATGTTACCACTCGATCCAACCGATGAATTTTCTTGTAAACCTTGTGATGCAGATACGAGCAGCAAGTCATGGGACAACAACGAAAGTACGGACGCCAGGCGTGGTATGGAAGGAGCCAGCACATGTGTTTGTTTCTCAAGATTCACACTGAGCCAATGCAAGCAAAGGTTAGTGGAAAAATAATATACGCATTGGCATGCATTGTTCAATGCTTCCTTCCTTGGCATTGGTAAATATGCTTTCCTATTGCCACATGTCTTGACCTTAGAGCGGTATAAATAGTTGTTGAATTATTCAGTACAGTAGAACAGCTCAAACTTGAGAGGTAATAAGGGCTGTTGACAGTATTTACGGCCATGAATCAGTTGATAAAAGATTTGGTAAAGAAAATTAATTACCTTGATCTTAGCTGAACTCCAAATACAGTAGTAAAACAGACAAGGTCACCTTCCTTCCTTTTGTTCTTTCTTTCTTTGTTGCCAGTATTAGTTTTCACCCCCTCTTACTGTTTTTTGTTTATATATCTGGTGTGGATAAATCTGATGATCAAACAATGTATAATAGGTTAGCATATGACGTCGACCTTGATCTTGCCTGTGTGTGAAAGATGCATGCAGTCAAAGTGGTTTACATATCTTTTTGATCAATTTGTTTTCATTTTGACTAATTCAACTATAAAATCGGGCCTTGGTTTTAAATTACTTTGTTCAGTAGACAATGGGATTTAGGTCGGCACGTACTCTTAGATTTTTCTTTTCGCTCAAAAGATACGCCATTACAGTATTGATTTTTCTATCTGTTGGTAAACTAGACCAACTGTTTCCATAATTAGTATTGTGTCTAATGAATAATGATACATGTAAAGCATTGGCGTGCTTGAAAAATTATCTCCACGTACTGATCCAGTGTATGATAAGGTCCTTCGAGCATCTGATTGACTTATTGTCTATTTTTCAACTTCTCCGTAACAGCTTATACACGTGCCTTATACATCATATCAGTTATAAGCTTCTTGACTTGTGAACCACCTGTATAATATGGTCTACAACCACACTTGTACAGCCACCCTTGTTTGTCTCTGGGTGTTAAAGCAACAGCAACATGGGCACAATGCACCAGGAGTACCTGCCCTTGAGAAGGCTTGAACAACAAACTGACAGGTTCTTTTTGTCAAATTTGCACTACATTCATTTTTTGCCCTTATAGCCCCTTTTCATGAACGACTTCAAAAGAGTATGCCCTGCTTTAAATTTGCGTTGGAACTTGAATAATTCGAAAGAAGTAGCCGATACAACTGAAACATGTGTGTATTATTATTACTGGTTTTGGTAGAACAACAATAAATAAGCTCCATAGGCAATGTAACATAATATCATATATTTAAAACATGTGCATCAATCGTGTTGGTCAATATTGGAAATTCACTTTGGAGCGTCCAGCTCTAAAATGGGAGCTGACTATTCAGGTTTAAGATGTAAAGCAGCCTTTCTGTTACATATAGCAAAAAATATTGTATAAGAAGCCAAGCATTAAACATGTTCACACGGGTCAAGTGGGAACATGCTGGCATCTGGTTTGTGGAGGCGAAATCCAGGAAACGGGAGGCGGTGGAGAGAACCAGTTAGGCCGTGGAGGCGACCGGTAATTGTGTTGACATGTTTGGTAACAAAAGGCTTTGACTCATGTACCAAACCATCATTTCTATTCTGAACATATGCTGGTCTGACTATGCGGACATAGGAAACTTTTATCATGTACACTGTATCCTCTTTACCATTTAAATGCTTCGGCCCCTATGCTTATGGTCTGAACTATTGCTGGCGCCATTGAATTGTGTCAGGACAAAGTGATGGACTCTTGGATCACTAGGCTAGATTAGATCTGGTAAACCTACCTTCTGCCTTGCCTTGCGAGCTCGAACCAGCAGCCATGGTGATGTTGTGGCGGCGGGTTGAGGATACGGCGGTGATGGCAGAGAGTGCGTGAGTAGCGGTGGTGGAGCTGTGGAGCTTCCCATCGCTCTCCGGCTTTCCTCGATCGGTGAGGTTAGGAAGGTGCGCAATGGTTCTATTTTGGCGTCCGTGCCCTAGTGACCCCCACCTCCCTCTTATAGCCGGTGCGACAGGGGCCCACAACCCAGTTGGGTTGGGCTCCCCCGATCAAGGAGCGAGTCAAGGCTCCAATGGGCCTTTGTGCCCATTGGTGGAGAGATCAATACTAACATTCTCCTCCTTGATCTCATCTTTCAAATTTATAACTTTGTACTTTGAAATAATCTTTTCAAAGTACTCATTTCATCATAGATTAATGTGTATGAGTTGTCGTATCGTCACGGTCAATCGCCGATGGACTTGACAGCTACAACACACCTCTCTGTTTTGAAATATATACATTAACTTTTGGGCCCTTTATTGTCCGGAAAACATATACTATACCATAAACCCATGTCGACTGTGTGTTCTCTGAACGCACTGGGCGGTAAGCCTTCATTAAGCATATCTGCAAATACTTGTCTGTTGCTTTCATTCTCCAAGCATTTCAACATAATTTCCGGAGTTCCTCCTTTACAACGCATAACTCTGTGTCAGTGTGTTTGGCATCAACACTTGACTCGTTGTCATAGGAGCGAAAAACTTAAAATGGTTATCATTGTTGTCAACCATTATCAACTCCGGGTACAGGTCTTCTTAACCATTCTGCATGTCCCTCATCCTCATATCAAGCTATAACATGTTTTTGCATCACATTGATGATAATTGTTTCATTCTTTGGAGCTTTTGCACACCAAAACTCCAAGTGCGAAAGTTAGCGACAATTGTGGATTTCTCTATACATTTCACAAGTCATGTCTTTGTACTCACAATCTTTTGAGAGCACTTATTTCTTTCAGCATGAGGCCGATATCTTTGACTCCATTCCAGTGATCTATATATGGACTGGACATTGCCAAAACAATCCGGATACGTGAACTGTGTCAGGGTAATATATTGAGCTTCCAACAGCTGAAGCATATGGCACCATATCCATTTTGAATCTTTTCTCATCAACTTTTGGAACACTGTAGTTTCTAGTTCGATTACCCTTGACTATAAGAACAGGCGTATATTTTTTCTCTCGCATGCACACTTTAGAGACCTTTCTTAGTATGTCCATGCGACATTCCTAATACCCCTGTTTTATTCTTTTACTGGTGAATCTCAATAATTATAACGAGAGACACTCTATCGAGGACATTCTTTTGAACTTTGAGGACAAGAACCTCTTTTCTCCTCTTGCAATAGATTGACATGACCACTAGCAAGTAGGACGTCATCCACATGCACAGGATTAGGAAATGAATTTCCCATTCTATAACTTTGCATGAATACAATTGTCCTCTCATTTTCTTTAACCCAAAATAACACCTGATTCTTCTAACTTTAAATGCCACTGTCTAGAGACTTGCTCTAGTCCATAAAAGACTTCTTGAAACAGTATCCCTTGTGTTCTTTACTTTCGTCTGATGTAACTCAGATCATGATGTGCCACTAACGCTCATTGTAATCTATTCATTCTCTTTGCATAAAATCTTTCGATTTATGTCGCGCTTTACACCTTTACATATTTTCTTTGGAGTCACATTGCCTTGTAGACCCTTTACAGCCTACTGTTTTGGCTCCATTGGAAATTACTTATGAGTCCCAAACATCGTCGGAATTCACTATATTTATTTCATCTCATATAGTCTCTTATCATTTAGACAAAGAGACACTTCTCAAAGCTCGGTTGAGCGCTTTAAATGAGGTGGAATCAACCTCCATTAACATAGACTTTATAGTAATCAGAAGAATCTGATTTTCTCATTCCTTGAGACCATCTGTGTCTCAGATACTGGCACTTCTTTCATATGGGGTTGTTGTTGCTCTATCATTGCCAAGAGGCAAATTAATTATATAGTCTTTCATTTCCAAGAGGCAATAGGTTTTACAGAGACCTTTATCACAAGATGGATGTTTACTCATTCCTCCTTTATAAAGAAAACAACATGTGTTGTATAGGTAATACAACATGCTCCCCCAGATTACTCCATCTTCACTAAAAAATGGCGTATATTTAAACTTTATTATTTGGGTTTATTCTGTTAAAACTTTCTTCTTTATGGCACTTTAAGCACCGTCTTAGTAAATACAACTATTAGGGGTATTATAATGACCATCGTACTGCCCCAGACGATCACATTCTTCATTAATGGATCACTTTAGATGCATAATGTTCATCACATTATCTAAAGTATAGGGGAGTTTGATCATTCTTAATTTATCTCATATTTCTCTCCCCCCCTCGAAATGTGGCAAGAACTTTTCTTCCACAATTTTGAAAAACCATTCATAACTCTTGTGAATTGAGGAAACTTCGATTATCTACTTTATTTATATTACTTCATATGAAATGAAGTTATCTGTTAATTGGTATGGGAGTACTTTTTCCTCATTCCATTTCAAAAACTCAAGAGTTCTTTATCATTAGCACTTTTGCAAGTCACACTTGCATATCATTCTTATCTTTAGGTTCATCTGTAACTTTTATTCTCTTTGGATTTATTGAGTGCTTAATGACTGTTACACATAAGGTGTACGGTCGATACTAGAAAAGCATAATAGCTACCCGATACTTTTCTCCCAGATTGGGACACATTAAACACACATGAGTCATCATGTCTTTCTCCTGTCATATCGGATAAGTCTGAGAAAATTTCTGCCGCCATACGGGTTACACAGGGATTTTCCCAGACTTTTCCTGCCATGCGAGTTTTATCATAATCATCTTTTCCCGCCATGCGGGTAATGCCCTGTAAGGGACATAAATGCCAGAATTGGCTCTTTTGACTGCATATTGAGTGATCAAATTCAGAAATAAATCTGAATGCTCTTTGACACACATGCTTGATCCGACGTTGGTCAAATTAAACACGCATGTTGTTTGTTTCATCTCAAATCATGTTGACCGAAAAATCTTCTTCATAGAGAGTGCATGAAAGACATTTGTCAACCAAGACTCTCAATGATCTATCTTTTTTCTTTTCATGGGGAGGCGAAATCCAGGAAACGGGAGGCGGTGGAGAGAACCGGTTAGGCCGTGGAGGCGACCGGTAATTGTGTTGACATGTTTGGTAACAAAAGGCTTTGACTCATGTACCAAACCATCATTTCTATTCTAAACATATGCTGGTCTGACTATGCGGACATAGGAAACTTTTATCATGCACACTGTATCCTCTTTACCATTTAAATGCTTCGGCCCCTATGATTATGGTCTGAACTATTGCTGGCGCCATTGAATTGTGTCAGGACAAAGTGATGGACTCTTGGATCACTAGGCTAGATTAGATCTGGTAAACCTACCTTCTGCCTTGCCTTGCGAGCTCGAACCAGCAGCCATGGTGATGTTGTGGCGGCGGCTTGAGGATACGGCGGTGATGGCAGAGAGTGCGTGAGTAGCGGTGGTGGAGCTATGGAGCTTCCCATCGCTCTCCGACTTTCCTCGATCGGTGAGGTTAGGAAGGTGGGCGACGGTTCTATTTTGGCGTCCGTGCCCTAGTGACTCCCACCTCCCTTTTATAGCCGACGCGACAGGGGCCCACAACCCAGTTGGGTTGGGCTCCCCCGATCAGTGAGCGAGTCAAGGCTCCAATGGGCCTTTGTGCCCATTGGTGGAGAGATCAACACCAACACAAAGAACCTTCTACTGCTGCCACCATGTAACTTGAATCATACACTTTTTTAATGAGTGATAAGATAGCAGTGTAGAAGTGACCTATTTATGTGTCTTGGGGCGGATACATGCATTCGAGTCTAATGGAAAATGTAGGATTATATAGGGGAATTAATATTGGCTAGGATCATGCTTATGTTGCTTGGATTTAAAAGTCTGTATGAACCAATCAATATTTTAGAGAACAAAAAATCTTACTAGGCATGTTCTTACTCTCACGCTTTCACTGTTTTGACTAGGGCCGTCTCCAGAAATTTGGGGGGGCCGGTGCGAAACAAAATGGTTTGTCCTATGACTGACTAATTCCCATATCATCCAAGATGATCCCACTCTATGATCCGCGCTTGGTTGCACTGCTGAGCAACCAATCACGTGAATAAAATCGCACTGGAGTACTTAAGGTGCACATTTGTGTGATATGAACAATGAATATAAAATAGGGCCCCAAATTTAGAAAAAATATACTTCCGTTATTTTTGTTTTATTAGGTGCATTAACTTTGATGGAATTTCAAAATAGTAAGTGTACATTTTTGTTGGGTAAAATAGTAAGCGTATTTGGTTTGTTCTTTGGTTCTCTAATTTGCTAGTGTTTTTTTAAGTAAAGCATAGCTTTAACATTAACGGTGTCCAGGCAAATCGCCCTGGACAGAAGCCACAAGCGTGGCAGGTACATCATAGTCCCATTGCATCGAGTGATCAGCCTCGCACAAGCGACCCAAACTAGCAAGTTCATGGGCAACTGAATTTGCCCCTCTCCTACATGACACTATTACATGATGAGAAAACCAAAGTTTCAGCTGTAGTTTGATATCTTCGATGACAGCCGAGTAAGCCGACGAGTCTGCCCTTCTCAGGTCCATTGCATCCGCAACAAGCTGGGAGTCGGTCTCGAAGATCACCCTCAACATACCAAGTTCTGTTGCCAGTGCAACACCGTGAGCCATGGCATTGACCTCTGCATCGAAAGGGTCTCCTACATGCTCCTGACGACCTGCGCGAGCACAAATGACAATACCTTCCGAGTCTCTCGCCACTACACCCCAACCTGCGTGTTGCTCACCTGGCACAAACGAGCCATCAACATTTATCTTGATCATGTCCTCCTGAGGCGGCCTCCACTTGTCATCACACTGTTTCTCAGGTTTTTTGGAGAAGACTTGTTGGTATTCTAAAGTGTAGCTACGAGTGCGCCTTGCAACCTCCCCGGCGGACCAGGGGAGCTCGCCCTCCCTGAGCTTATTCCGATTACTCCACCACATCCACCAGGCGGTGGGAATGCATATTCTTTTCTGCTCATCAATTCTCCACAAATGATCCATCATCTCATGAACTGATGTTATCTCCTCCATCTTCATCCTTTCTTCTTCCAAGGCCATGTCCCGCCACACCTGATCACAACCTTGCATTTTATGAATAGGTGAGCTCCATCCTTGGCTGCTCGTCCACAGAATAAGCAAGCTGTATCTTCAATCGGTACACCCCTCCTTGTCAAGTTTGTCCGCAGCGCCAAAGACTCATGTCTAACACGCCATGCAAACATTTGGACGTTCCTGGGGCAAGGGAGCTTCCAAATTCGTTTCCAGGAATCATCTTGGCACACATCCAAGTTACCCAGCGCAGTAGTACTACTGCCTGCTCCTCCATCTTTTGCCATCCTCTCCAGCTGCGTGTGTAGCTTGTATGCACTTTTGACCGAATGTAGGCCTTTGGGGTCGAACTGCCATGCAATGAAGTCTTGCACCCCCTCCCGGACTGGTATTTTCAGGATACACTCGGCATCAACATTCCAGAAGGTGTCCCGAACTAGTTGTTCATCCCAACTACCTGTTATAGGACTGATCAGGTCACTGACATACTCTAATATGTTCCCCCCTCGTGGCGTCATAATTGTCTTCGCCCACGGCCGCGGCAGCCAAGGCTCAGTCCAGAGCTTGATACTGGTGCCGTCGCCAACACGCCACACATATCCCTCTCGCACTAGCTGCAAACCATGTAAAAGGCTTCGCCAGGAATAGGAGATGCCATCCTTTGGCTCGGCCTGAAGCACATGGGTGTCCAGGAAGTACTTTGCTTTCAGGATCTGGGCACAAAGAGAGTCTGGGTGTTCAATCATCCTCCAGATCTGCTTTGACAACATAGCAATATTGAACCCATGCATATCTCTGAAACCTAAACCACCTTGGGCTTTTGATTTTGTTAGTTTATCCCATCTAATCCAGTGGATGGTGTTCTCCTTGTCCTGCTGCCTCCACCAGTAGGACCCCATAAGCGAGCTCAGTTCTTGGCAGAACGATTTAGTGAGATAGAAACAAGACATGGCAAAAGTTGGAATCGCCTGAGCAACAGCTTTCACCAAAATTTCTTTCCCCGTCTTCCCTATCAACTTCTCTAACCACCCGTACATGCGTCCGGCCATGGCACCTTTGAGATAGGCGAAGGCTTTCCTCTTGGATTTCCCGACATGTACAGGCAGCCCAAGATATTTCTCATTCCAGTTTTCGCTCCCAATCTGCAAGGCCTCTTTCACTCAAACTCTGTCACATGCTGAAGTATTGGGGCTGAACATCACGGCCGATTTTTCAGTGTTAATACATTGCCCCGAACAGTTTTCATACAGCTCAAGAATGTTCCTCATAGCCTCTGCCTCCTCCTGAGTTGCCTTCATGAGCAACATCGAATCATCCGCAAAGAAGAGGTGTGACACCATCGGGGCACTGCTGCAAACTTTGATCCCAATAATTAGCCCAGTCCGTTCGCCCGCGTGAAGGAGAGCTGATAAGCCCTCTACACATATAGCAAATAAATATGGGGACGCCGGATCTCCCTGCCGCAGCCCCCTCGACGGACTGAACTGCTGGGTAAGGGCGCCATTAACATTTATCTGATATTTCACCGAGGTTACACACTTCATGATCAGATCAACCCATTGTTGTTTGAAGCCCAATTTACACAGCATCGCAGCTAAAAAGTTCCATTCAACCTGATCGTAAGCTTTGCTCATGTCAGCTTTAACGGCGGCAATCCCTTCCTTCCCTCTCCTCTTGTTCAGCAAGTAGTGTGACAGCTCGTACGCAATAAGCACATTATCTGTGATAAGCCTCCTCGGCACAAATGCGCTTTGGTTCTCTGAAATGATGTTTGGAAGGACTATCTTGAGTCTGTTAGCTATCACCTTTGACACTAGCTTGTATATAACGTAGCAGAGACTGATCGGGCGGAGATCCTTGATACGACTCGGGCTCTTTACCTTTGGGATGAGCACCACCACCGTGTCATTCCACCCTTCTGGTAACGACCCTCCATTCAGTACTCTAAGAACCTCGCTCACCACTTTATCACCCATGAAGTCCCAGTGCCGTTTATACACAACTGAGGGCATACTGTCTGGTCCCGGCGCTTTGAGATCACCAATGTGGTCAAGGGCCGCCTTCACCTCCTCCCGTGTAAACTCAGCATCTAAAATGGCATGCATGGGCTCTGTGACTCGGGGTTCGACCTTAGCAATCAGCTCATCGAGCCGGTTACCCATGTTGGACGTGAAAAGCTCCTGAAAAAACGAACATACATAGTTAGAGAGCTCCTCCCCTTCCTTCACCACCGTTCCATCCTCCTTCTTCAACTCCTTGATTCTATTCATCTTCTTCCTGGCCGAGGCGAACGCCATGAAATACCGCGTGTTCCTATTGCCGTCCTTTAACCAAGAGACCCTGGAATATTGCTTTGCTTTTGTGTTTTTCTTCTCCTCCAAGTCTTCCACCGGACACCTCAAAGCTGCTTCCTCCTGTACTTTCTCCTCACTGATAGAGGCACGCATGCACTCTTCCAGATCCCTTTTGGCTGTCTTCAATCTACCATCGAGTTCGCGCACTACATCCCTCTGCCATCTTCGTAATGATCCCGCAATGGTTTGCATTCCATGGCTTACATCCCCCCACCCGTGGTACCCTCCTCCCATGCTGCCTTCACCACCTCTCTGCACCCCTCCTCCTGAAGCCACCAAGCCTGAAACCGGAAACTTCTATCACCCTTAAACACACCCCGGGCACTTCCTTCAGTACATACGATCATCGGTCGATGGTCCGAATGCCTCGGGTTCCCATTGAGCACTGAAAATTCTGGGAAGGCCTCGCACCATTGTGCATTCGCTGTTGCACGATCCAAACGCTCACAGATATAAGTGGCTAGATCCCTGCTGTGATTCCGCCATGTAAATTTATCCCCGGAAAAGCCAATGTCCGTCAGATCACAACTTTCCAAAGCCTCCCTAAACCTCTCCATGCACGCTTGGGGTCTGGCTACTCCACCACACTTCTCCTCACTAGCTAGGATTTCGTTGAAGTCCCCCACGCATAACCATGGCCGTCCCGTTTGATGTTGTTGGCCAAGAACCCTCAACACCCTCCATGTCTCCACCTTCCTCTCCGCCACTGACTCCCCGTACACCCCAGTAAGCCGCCACATCATTCCACTATCTTCCATCACATCCACATCAATATACCGCCGCCCATAAGATCTCAGTCCTACCTCCACTCCCCTCCTCCAGAACAGAGCCACTCCACGGCTCCTTCCATCCGCATTCCATGCACTCATATTTGCTAGGCCCAAAAGCCACCTGAAACGCTCCAACTCCTTCACTGTCATTTTAGTTTCTGCTAGGAACAAAATGCCGGGCTCCTCCTTCCTCCCCATATCGAGGAGGCTTCGAACTGCCGGGCCATTCCTGAGGCCCCAGCAGTTCCAGCTTATAATTTTCATTGTGCCCGGCGGGGCTGCTCTTGTAGCCCGACCGATGTGCTATATTTGTTAACCATCTCCTGCTTCTCAACACACTCCTGCTTCTCCTCTACCTCCATATCTACCCTCCCCTTCTTGCCCTCCTTATCCTCCGTATTCTCCCCTCTTCCTCGCTTTCCTCCCAGTTCAATGCTACCAACCTTAGCCACCCCCGCGTCTCTATCTTCCCGCCTCACCCTTTTAAATTTCCTCCCCTGCTTGTTGTGGCCATCCTGCTGCTGTTTCTCTACCACCTTATCAACTCGCGTCTGCACCGCCTTCTGTTTCTCTAGCTCCATGCCTACAGATCTCCCCTTCACTCCCCTTGTTTCCTCCTCTGATTTCTCCAGGCCCTTACTGTCATCACCCAACAAAAGCTGTCTCGGGGTGCCTCCCTTCTTCTCATTAGTCTTGGTTTTTGAAGGACTAGTGACCTCCTCCTCTCCTTGTTCTTCCTCGCTTAGAACCCTCCTTCCAGAGCCATGTGTTCCTTCCTTGCGCCACGATAGACTGTCACTGCCACTACCTGACCGTCCCGCCGATCGGCTGAACCCAAAACTCCTTGAACCTCCAAAACCCCTTCCTCCAGATCTCCAGCTTCCATCCTCAACAGGGCCCCTTCTCTGGTTCATGTCCGCTCGTAGCCACCGTCCAGACTGCTTCTTCTCACCCTTCTGCAGGGTTTTGGAGCAGTCCTTTTCGCCATGCCCAATAAGTCCACAGATGTAGCAGAAGTCCGGCATGAATTCGTATTCAAAGCGACACCATCCGCTTTCCCCCTCCTCCGTCTTCTTCCCTTCTTGATCTTGGCCCCTCCCCTTTCCATCGACCTCCTCATCCTCTAACATGAAGCCCCTCATAATCGGCTTATCTATTCTCATGCGTACCTTGATCCGCAGATACTTCCCAATAGCATTGCCATCTGCCTCAGTATCAGCCTCCAAAAATTGACCAACAAAGTTTCCAATCTCCTCTGCTGACTCTGCATTCATCATCCCAAGAGGTAAATTATAAACCCTCACCCATATCGGAATATTACTAAACTCATAGTCTTCAATTCTCTTCCTGGGCACAAAATCTTCCACTACAACCAGGTCTTTATCAAACATCCAGGGCCCATTGTCAAGCGCCTTCCTCTTCCCCGACTCTTGGTAGAACGTGAATATGAATCGGTTCTCCCCCACTTCTTTGCAATCGATGCCCTTAATGGGGCACCACACCTTACCCAATGACAACCGGATGGCATCAGCGTGCGCTAGTCGATCTGACACCACCTTCCCCACCACCTGCAACTCCACGCTCTTCCCCTTATCCTTCGCCGACAGTCTAATCTTCACTCCCTTCTTCTCTTCCTCTGACAGTCGCAGTCCCTTCATTAGCCCCGCCACCCCTTCCATCGTTCCCGCCCTGCCTCACACCCCCGCCGCCTCTAGGGTTTGTGTTTTACGACCGTGTACCCTAGGAACACACGGAAGGCCTTTGGTCGATGGGACGGAGACGGAGAACATGATTGGTTTGGTTGTGATCGCTGGAGCGAGACGAGCAGATCGAATCCTCCACGAGCCTCAGATCGGAACCCTAACGTGATCGCCTCCGCGATCGCCGGACATGACTCCAACCGCCACATGTGGGGCGGACTCGCGTGAGCCGTATGTGGGCAATTTACCTCTTGGGATGAAGTCTACAGTAAAAAAAAGTCCCCATGGTTGTGGGGATCTCCTTTCCTCCACTAGTAAGTGTGCACGTGCAATGCACGTATTTATCGTATGAAAAAAAAATCATCATTCATTCTAGAAAACAGTGAACAAAAATATAATCGTGTGCTAACATAAGAGAGACAATAATAGGCAAAAAATGGTACTTGGACTAAAAATTTAGTGAACATATTTGCCATCAATCATGAGTAAACCGACAATGTTCAATGAAAAATTCCAAAAAAGTATATCCCAATTTTCTTCGACCAAATCCTTGCCAACAATGATTGATAAGTGGTATAGACATATTATATTATTGTGTTGAACAAATCATCTGAATATAAATGTTACATTGACATTATGAAATTTTTGAAAAAATAGAAGAAGGCATGACCATGAAGAAATTGATGCACCACAATATGTATTTTTAAAGGACACTACCGGTTCACACACATAAATGATATACATGGTTCAGAAACATAACAAGAAATGAACATGAGTATAATGAATAATCATGCACACGGCACAGAGGGAGTAGAAATGGTCCCTTCATCTCTAAAGAAAAGGGGGAATGTCCCAATCAGTTCTGGAAACATAGTCATGGGGTACAAATGTTGAACCTACTGGCACAACCAGTCTGCTGAGCGCATCATCCATTATATTCATCATTTAGCAGGTTGTGGTAAATTGTAAGTCTTGCAAGAGCGGGTTTGGTCAAGTCAGCCATGTAGTAGTTGCCAGTGACCTGGTTCTTGACAACATTGGCCATCTTGCCGAACTCCTTGTGCATGCGAGTGGAGAACGCAGAAAGCTTGGTCTACTGCGTCCTCATCTTCGTTATCAAGAGGACCACGGTCATCTCCTTTTCAGCAGCTAGCTGCACCATGTCTTCTTGTTTGACAGGTCAGAGACCAGTAGGAGTGGACATTGTAGAGGTAGTTGGTCTCCTTGCTGAACTGAACCGTGGCACTACTGTTGCGAATTACTACATCAGGTCAGAGTGCAATGCATGTTTGATAGTTATGGTTTATGATAACCTTTGCAGGTAAGCTTAACAAGATATATCAAGGAACTGAAGATCGAAGGTGGCACGTGCATAAAAGTTTCAGGCGGTATTTCCATTTCCAGTGAACTGAACAAATAAAGTAGAAAAGGACAAGCTAATGCCATTTGTGCACAACCAGCATATGAAAGACCATAGTAGTACAGGAGGGCATCATCTCAGTTTATAGGTAATCAGTGAACATGAGGACATCATTTCAGTTTAGAAACAATACAGATTGGCAATGGATGTCAAAGTGCAAGTACATAAGAAATAGGTGAAACTATCTTACATAGTTGTGCATGTTTAACATGAGCTTAGTTTGTGAAGCATTTGTCAAACGCCAAGAAAACAATACGAAAATAGATTGAAGCACACGTACGACCGAGGCTGCGGTGGAATTTGCCAGAGATGAACGTGACCTCCGATGCACAATAGACCGTTTGGAGGACCTGAATATGTACAAAACGCATAATACCTTATTATTGATAATTATACGACATGCCTCCAAAGTATCAAAATGTGTTTATGAACAGAAATACATTGAGATAGCATGCAGATCAGGAAAACGTACCACCCACTTTGACCCAATCCGATGTAGCTGAGTTCACTGGACTTCTGCGCCGACAACTTCATTGTAGTTTCTGCACAATAACACATTCACTGAAGAAATATATTCTGCACACAGCAACAGTTTCTCTGAAGAAATGTATTCTGAAGGAAGTGGAAGTGCACTAACAGCATACTCAAGCTAGAGACATCTATTACGATTATAAAGGAAAAATAAGATAGCAGATGCATGATGTACTAATCCTGATCCAAATGTGTTTCCAACTTGCTGAAATAAGTTGTTACTTATCATTGGACCTGAATATCATGAACTAATATTTGAAATTGACCAAAAGTTCAACCAAGAATTTGGGCCTTAAACAATATTGACTGATAAACAGTTATGGCTACCCGGAGAAACATCATTTGTCATTCTATATGACTCGGACTCATCATGTACACAGATATTCAGTGCGTGGTTCATGTTCAGCATGTATGGTGTGCAAGCGTCTTTTCTTGGTGGGCTAAACGACGCCTCTCTAGACACTATCCCTTTTTGTCGACAAACATTCGGGCATACCACCGTTGACCACTATGTTGCTTTTGCTCGGGACGACGCTGATTATTACCATTGTCCATTAGGTCCGTAAATGGGGCACAGTCAGTAGAATGAGCCCCCTTTGTGCCTGGTTGGTTCTTCATCTGTGACGAAAAGTTGAGCTCGTCTGTTATATTGACTATTACAAAGTGCGTTATTTGACATCTGCATATTAACAATCACCGGAAATGAAGAAAAGGGTAAAAGCAACAAAAAATGCACTAAACCCAGTATCACACCTGACTTCAAAATAAGACACCAAACAATCTTTATAGTTCAACATATTTACAAATGAGATTAGAAGAGCTTATGTCCGTTACCTTTTATTGGCCACTGGTTATTACTGAAGAGGCCATGGCTCATGGATCATGATCGGTCCCATGAGAAGCATCTAGCAATAGCAAAGGTGCACATGAAGTCTGAACTCTGTATATGCTTGTTCTTTACCATCTTGTAACTGACTTCCACTGCACATGTTCTCTCAATCTCCATTGAAGTGCCCTCGGTAACATTGTATTCAGTCCTACAACTCAATTAGCCCATCGAACAAAAATTGTATTAGCAATTGTTGCTTATCTGGAAGGATACAGTGAAGAAGCACAAAGGATAAGAAACATTTAGCAATGATAAAAGTATTTGGTACCTAAATTTACCTGCCAATTCATCACAACAATATTTTATATCACTATACAGGATATGATAGAATCAAAGGGAAACGTCATGATTTAGGTTACTACAAAAAGGATAGTTTAGAGCTCTGCAACATTTCTATACCAATCACACTACTTTCATAGCCTATAAGAGAGGATAACAAGTGAGGAATACAAGACATACCCTTCTTTCCACTAAATCCTGCATGCCAATGTTGACAACAGTACATCCAATGGCCTTTGCAGAGTTGAGACACATCATCCTCTCCCATGGGTTAAGAACTCTTTTCTTATTTATTGCTCTCTGATCAATGGTTCCACGCATAGCTACATTGATCAGACTACAGGTCAATTAATTAACATCAGATACGGCTAGCAAACAATTTATGTTCAAAGAGTAAATGAGCATGCACCCTGTAGCAGGACGCCGTCTCTAATAAGATCAAATAGGTGCTTTTCAGATGGGTCAATTGGCAAGTACTTCCTCAACAATGGGTGTTCACCTAAGTAATTGTTCATATGCGCCACATAAGAAGACTTCTCCTGCTTGAGATTGTGCAGCAGTGTAGTGATGGTAGATCTAAGGAACAACACTTAATTATTGTGGCCACCAGCGGCAAGCCCCGCCACCGTCGCCCGTGGCGGCGCGTCCTTCCTAGGCACCCACCCTTGCTTTAGATTCAGAAAATCCTGCAGAAACACCGCACCGAATTGGCCATTCAAACCAAACACCACACCAAACTGCTCATAGTTAGTTCAGCATAATCTCAGGAATAACCATTCAAAAAAAATCCCATGAGTATTTTATTTATGACCACCGGAACAAGAGTCAAATCAGTCTTGAGAGGTCATTTACAAAGAAAAGCCTAATTTCTGAAGTTTCCTGCACAAAACGGAGATGTATTGCCTAACAGATTATAGAATTGCTATTTCTGTTCATAAAGGAAATGTATATGATAATCTACAATACTTGGGCTTGTTGCCTGATCTAAATAATAATAATCACTGAAGGAATGCAAATTCTAGAGTCTCCAATCATGTCCTAGATACTGCATGAATATTAGCATGACAGGCATAAGTACTAAGCATATAAGCACTAAGAGTCTACATTATGAGTTACAGCTCTGAAGGAAGTAATTGATGGAGCTACTATAGATGTAGGGATGAACATATATTTGCTAGAACCAAATGATGATAGGATAAATGAAATTGAGATGACCAGAGCTTTGTGATATCCGAACAACATACGCCGAACTTTGTGATATCCGAACAAACAACATTGGACTAAAAAAACGACTTAGATTGATGTGCACACGCAGCTTCTGAATCAATCAGATATTTCACACACAGTGAACCAAACACCTCCAATACGTCACCAGCTTATTTACATGAAGTATGCATCATCGTCTAGAATTACGAACGGGTTGGGGGTGGAGATTGGAGAAAGAAGGGAGGGAAGAGCCACCGATTTGGGAAGCACGGGATCCTGCTTCAATGGCACCGGCGAGCACATCACAGATCGAGATGGAGATCCGAGGCGGCATCGCCAGAGCAAGAGCACGCGGAGGCTCTCATCCAGGGGCGCGGCTGTGGAGAAAGAGACGACCTCGAGCACCTTCTCGCGGCCGCCCTTCGTCGCGAGATTGGTTTGAATCCGGGAGAACTGCGATGGTGGCGGCCTGTGCGGAGGAACGTGGGCGGCGGCCCGAAGGGGAGGGCCGCTGGCTCCGATCGGAAGGGGAGGGCGTGGGGTGGGCCTGCTGCAATCTGGGGCCTGGTTTGCGCCCGGGTCGAGGGACAGGACATAAGCGGAATAGTCTGCCGGCAGAATATTTAATCTGGAACGTTTATTTGTGTGACAGAATCTTGATCTAATACAGACTGTTAGATGTAATTTAGTGGGATTGATCCTACGCCCCTGGTAATTCTGTGTACATCTTTCCGTGTGGCTATGGGGTAATTTAAGTTTGCTTTTTTAATAGTAGTATAGATGATGATTTCCTTTCCAACCTCTTCATGCATGCAATTACATGCGAGCCAACAGATCCGGAAATAAAACGGCGTATGAATTAGGCAGTTGCGCCCGGAAAAACCCGTGCATGCACGGGAGATAATCAAGCAGATTGCGGGATCACGCGAAGGAAATAAATTGCTCGCCACTCATGCGGGACATGCCATATAATTAGTGTTAATTTTCTTTTACGAATTAATTAGCGCTAGCTTAGTGCGATCTAGGGCCCCTAGATTTTTGGGGGCCCTGTGCGGTCGCCCACCTTGGCCACCCTTGTCAACGGCGCCCCCAGGTGTACTACATGCGCCGCTCGCGCATGGAGCGGCTGGTCCGGCGCCAGCGCACCAACGCGACGCTGGAGACGACCGTGACCGAGTACGAGCGGCACACCCCCGCGCCCAACGTCACGTGCCGGTGGCGCATCCCCGACCCCGCCGGCCTGCTCGACCGCGTCGTCATCGTCAAGAAGCCCGACCCCGACCTCTGGAAACGGGTAAGCATTGCCCTTCCTTCGTGGCATGGCATGGTTTTTGTCGGTGGTGCTGATCGATGGAGCTCGTGTGCGTGCGTGCGTGCAGTCTCCGAGGAGGAACTGCTGCAGGGTGGTGTCGTCGCCCAAGAACGGAACGAAGCTGGATCGGGCCATGGCCGTCGACGTGGGCGTCTGCCGGGACGGCGAGTTCGCCCGAGTTTAGCCAGCCAGCTAGGTACGTAATCCCTCCCTGCTAGCTCCCTTCAACAACGTCTCCGATATCTATGCATGGCATATTGGCATGCGTCTGGTCTGGTGGCACTAGAACTTGCTCTGATTTTCCTCTGTTTGCGCAGGGGGTCTAGGACGACAGGACAGGACACAGCAAAATGCAAGCGAGCTGCCAAGATTATGAGTTAAAAGTACCAGAAGTCCTACAACTTGCATCGTATGTGATGGTTTGGTTCTAGAACTTGCATTTTGACCCTAGCCAGTCCTAGAATTTGCATCAAATGTGCAAATCTGGTCCTGACAAATCACATAGCGCCATGTGGACGCGTGGGCGCAGACCCGGTCAGCGCGTGGCATTTTGCAAAGAGCCCCCTGCCTTTCGTCTGAATCAACCTGCACTACAGGTTGCTTCTATGGTAAGTTTCTTTTCGGCCCATAACTGTCACCGAGTAAACGGTAGTCACTTCTCTGCTCACTGCGTGGTGTAATTAGCAAGGCTTGGTTAATACAGTTCTATTCAATATTTTAATACTCAATTACGCGTGCTGGGCTGAGACACATGGTTACAATCACAGTAACCCTACTGATCTGTCTTTTTTTTTTGCAGGGACCCACTGATCTGTCACGCACACTGATACACTACAACACGAACTACTAAACTTTGACCTTAAATTTTATTACGAAACAGAAATTATATGCCATAAAAAATATATTGATAGATTCATATTTAAAGTAGTTTTCGATGATATTATTTTTTATTACATGTAAATTATATCTTGCTAGCTAAATCTGTATTCAAATATTGACCCAAAATATGAGAGGGTGCTAATAAACCCAGATAGATTTAGTAGTAAATAATTATCATTAGACGCGAATACACTTTTGTTCAAGCTTGAATATCTCCCAGCGCGACCCCAAATCCAATCCTTTCCCTAAAATGGGCCAAAAGGGGCCTAACTTGAGCATCATAGTACCAGGTCTTCACAAGCTGATATTTTGCATTTGACTTAATTAGCTACAAAAGTGTCGCCCTTTTAAAAATAAAAGTATCACATAGTCAGGATTTCAAAATACATATGCATGGAAAAAATAGAAACAGATATGTCTATATGATAAAATTTGCCACAAACATATACTTTTTTCATATATTTATATCTCTCTAACACAATTTTTTTTAGCTATGCTCTAAAATAAATAAACTACCACAAAAATTGCCATGTCTAGATGATAAATATTGCCACAAAACATGTAAAAATCATTTCATATATTTATATATATGTAACACCAAATAGCTCCCATGTTACAAAAAAGTACAAGTACTGCATATCTATGGTTTCACGTACGTAGTTAACACATGTAAGTTGTCATGCTCTACATAACAAAATTGTCATGCGTTAATTGATGAATTCACCATACCATAAATAATAAACCCACCACGCATACATGATTGCAAAATTTTAGGGATAACATATAAAAGTGGATGTGATTCTAAATTCAAAATGTATCACATGTATAGGAACTTCATACATATGGATACACACCAAAAATACATTTGTATTGTTTTGCCATGGCGACATAATTTAAGCTAACATGGCATCAAATTTTAAGTTTCCATGGTGTACACAATAAATTTGCCATGGTCAAATAGAAAAAAAATAACTACACATGAAAAATTGTCATTGTACAATACAAAGGTGAACATGGTTACACACACACACACAGGTGAATAGTAATTTTCACACAAATAATAGAATATTATAAAAAATCAAAAATTGTGATGTATCAAACCTAGTCGACTATTCTACTCATGTGTGAAGTTAAGTAAAGTATTAAATCCCATGGTATTGTTGGTGAAGAAAATACAATTGGGACAAAATACTATTCATCAACAGTGTCTTTTTGGGGTAAATAAAACAGTATTTTTTATATAGCTTCGATTTTCTCTTTTTGCCTAGATTACCACCGTTGTGATTTATTGGTGAAACTTCATTCGCGAGTATACCGGTTGACTATACATATTACAAAAAAAATGTTTTTTTCTAGTTTTCTTCTTCTTCTGAACTTACTATTCAATAAGGGGCACGTATGGAACCATGTTCACAAAATCCGCATCTTGGCAAACATTCATTTATAAAACATATGTGAAGTATCGATGGCAAAATTTCATTTTGAAAACATATACAAAGTAATAAACAGTTGCCATGGAAATATTAATTTTGAAACATATGCCTCTAATAATAGTTGCAATGGAAAAATTCATTTCAAGACCTATCTTGTAACATATACTCCCTTTGTCAATCTGAAGCATATTCAGGGAAACATTATTTAATTGGTTCGCATGCAAACAAAAAAAATAGATATACGAGATACTGAAGCTACTCACTCTGATCGCTGCATGCTGCTCCTCGGTAGCTATCCCGTCACGTTAGCGGTCTACCAAATGACACACCATTAGATATCTCCCCTATCGCAAAGCTTCCCGTTACCACTCTAGAAACCTACTAAGTTCAAAACAACAGATGATTCCAATTTTATGCTACTGTTCTACAAATGCAATCAATACAGCGTGCGGGCGCAACTTGATTCAGACGAAAGGCAGGGGGCTCTTTGCAAAATGCCGCGTGCTGACCGGGTCGGCACCCACACATCCACATGGCGCTATGTGATTTGCCAGGACCAAATTTGCACATTTGATGCAAGTTCTAGAACAGGGTAGGGTCAAAATGCAAGTTCTAGGACCAAACCATCACATTCGGTGCAAGTTGTAGGACTCTTGATGCTTTTAATTATCAACTAGATTTGGTACCCATGCCATGCTAGACCTGGCACGCAGGCCGGATCGAGCATCCATGCAGCTCGATCGCAGCGCCGGGTCGCGCCGTCGATCGTAAAGGCGCGCCAGCTTCGGGCAAAACAAACGTAGATGTACGTAGCAGCTTCAGGGCAGGTGTGAGAACGTTGTCAGGGAATGACGAGAGCAGCTCGTTCTTGTGCATTTTGCGAGGCGTTGCAGCCTTGCAGGTGAAGTGTTTACTGCATCACGACGGGCAGGCCGCAGCCAGATAATATCGTGGCTCACTAACTAGATGGCACAAACCAGGCCCATGATGGGAAATTTAGTATAGTGTTATAGGCCCAAGCTGAGCCAGCCCAACCTTATATTCAAGGACAACTGTTTTTTTTAACAGCAAATAGACTTTATTCCTCAGATGATCGACATATCATTTACAGGTAAATGAGAAATAAAGTTTCAAGGACAATAACATTTGTTCAAAGGCTACCACGGGAAAAAGTTAGTTCAAAGGATGCATCTGTTTTGCATACCAAGGATATTGAAGGTATATTTTTCCACAACAAGAGCTTTCGCTCATGATTCATTCCTCAGATAATCGGCATATCCTTCACAAGAAAATGAGAAATTAAGTTTTTTCTGCAGGTAAATGAGAAATAAAGTTTCAAGGACAACAACGTCAGTTCAAAGGCTACCCTGAAAAAAAAAGTTAGTTCAAAGGTTGCATCTGTTTTGCATACCAAGGATATTGAAGACAAATTTTTCATTCATTCATCAATAAAGGGTTTATGGACCATTTTGATTCGTAGGAGCCCCATAACCAGAAGAATAAAAACACAATATCATTATATCTTGCCCCGTCTTGCGACGTTATGTCTCCGCTGAAATCTGTTTGATTGAACTATAAAAGACCAGAGATAACTTTACAATATGTTCGAGTGCATGCGGAATTGCTCATAAAACATAGTTCAAAGGAACTAAATTCCTTTGGGATTCAATCTTGTGAATCAAACAACTGACAATAGTGAATTTCTAACAATTTCAATCCTATGAAAATGTTTTGTTTACGAGGACTAAGGCGAGCTTATGCCGGCCTGAACCTTTCTTTGAAGGCAATCGAAGAAGCATCGTACAAGGTTTAAATACAACATCAAGGAATAGCCTGCCATTGAAAGCAAGTCAAATGAATAGTTTGCACCTGTTTGGGGGCATAATTCCTCCAGGTGACCGATGAGAAGGCGTCAACGGTTTTCCACAAAAATTGCAGCATATGCCGATCCCGTCGAGAGAGATCTTTCGTCGAGGCGACTAGTGCAACAGTCTTTTTCCTACGAGTTCAAGGAAGCAACCAAAAAAATGCGCGCAAGACATTAAGTTTATTTAGTGCTACGGTGTAAATCCTAAGATGTAGGTCTAGGCACGGATCGTCACCTCCCAAACCCTGATGACTGAAGTGTTATCACGTCGAGTGACATAATAGATGGGGACAACAATTAGCAAGATACACATCAATCAGTCATGCATCTTTCCAAAGGCGTTGGGACGACAATTGCTGATCTTCACCGAAGTCAATTGATGAAATAGAGTTAGGCCGGAAGATGTGAAAATGCATTAAACCAAAAGGGCCCTCAATTAGTTTGTGTGACAAGCACACATATGTATGGTGCCTAAGCAGTTGAGCATAATCCAAAGCAGCACCGACCTTTGGTTCGCCAAAGAGTTGCAACTTTTGAAGATAGATGTTTCCACGACAAAAGCTTTCACTCACATTACATTCATTCATTAATAACATGATTGTGGACCTCTTTGCTTTTGCGTGATTCCAAAAGTACAATAAAAAAATTTACGAGTGCATGATTTCAAGCCCTATGATTAAGATAAGGGTACGTTTATTTATTTGTGAGAGCGAAGAATGGAAGTAATCTCAGGATGTTACTAATGTGAGCCGTATTCTTGAAGGTGGTCAATACACCAATCCTGCGTGTAAAATTCCTTTGGATGAACATTTTTTGATTTTTTTGTTAACTATTTCTTAAAATTGATGAACTTTTTTCAACATCATTGAATGTTTCTTGAATAGGGCAAAGATTTTAGCATGTCCATTAACCTCTTCCTAAATCTGTGAAGTTTTATTTTTTTAAAGAAAATCATGGCTATAATAGGGTTTAGAGGTTTAGCGCTGTAGTGAGTCACTTGCAATTACTTGTCATAGTTGTTAGCTCAACACCTGTACAATGTTTAGGTTGTGAGTTCGACTCGCCATGGATGCACTATTTTGGGGATATTTTTTGCGCTTTTTAGTTCCACTAGCAAAAAAGCCCGTGCGTTGCAACGGGAGAAAAAGATAGGTCCTCTCACCCATCCACCTCTCTCTCTCTCCTCCTTTCTCTATTTCTTCCCCATAATGCCGGCGCGTGCGACCCCGTCGAGTCACGCCGGATCTGCACTGCAGCGTGCATCCCTGGTCGGTGGTTCGGCTCTGTGCTTGAGCCACCGCATCTCCCTGTCGTCGTAGTCGCCGCCGAGAGCCGCGGGTTGGCGTCCAGAACCACCCCGCCTGGTTGAACACATCGACGACCTTTGTGGAATGGCCGGTCAGCACGTGGTGGCTGGCGTGCGGATGCGCTGGTTGGCGAGCATGCAGGCGCACGGGGGCGGGCATTGCGCGGGGCGGGCTGCCGCGTCTCCGGAGCTCGGCGCTCATGAGCGCGCAGAGGTGGGCTCTGCTACGGGTGAGCGTGGGGGCGGGCGCGGAGATGAGCATG